>NC_092175.1:20144708-20279708 GCF_045791955.1 Oncorhynchus clarkii lewisi | reverse complement strand
CGGATTTCAATGGGAGCCGCACTTTCCCAGTCAGCGCATTAGATCAAAGATCATTACCTGTTAATCACAACACATGAGCGCGAGGGTTTCTGTTCCCTTCCCTTGGCTTCGCTACTCTATTCTGGGCTTAGTCCGGCTTTACAGGAGGCAGCTACCGGATTGGCCGGACAAACCTCCACGGCCTCCCTGAGAACTGGAGGATGCCCTCCACTCACCCATTCCACCCGCCCTGTTTCCCTCCCTTGTGATGGGAGACAACTGCTAGCTTGAGAATAGTATTTGAGCTGTTGTTGCTTTAGCTTGTCTGAAATGACTCCACAGTCTGATCAGTCAAATACTAATAGCCCTTTTTTAAATTTGTCTTTATAAAGAGAGTTTCAAGGCTACCTAGTCTTCTATATGGCCCACTATGTTTAATACTGCTACAGTGTGTCTATGTAATAGAAATGGGAGCAGCCTTGAGGATATGCTGAGGGTCTTTACTGTGATGTTGTGCAGTGTCTCTCCCCAGAGCCAAGGGTCAGGCCAGCTAGGTCCAGCAGAGCCATGGTCTAATAACCCCTCTCTAATCCCATTTCGTGCTGCACCACGTTAGGTCACATCCTCCACCCGAGCGTGGCCAAACAACGTTGAGCTCCTGCTCTCCACGAGGGATGGAGACAACACTCTTAAGGCTGGATGGAGACTGGCTGGATGAGGGAGACCTTATATCCTCTTCTGTTCCGACGCCAGACAACGGCGCCCTGATGTCAGGACACCCATCCGGACCATCATTTGTGGATGAGGTTAATAACGTGCAATGGCAGGAAGTATGTAGTGAGGATGATCCTGAAATTGCATTGTGTTTGTGAAAGTATTTTTGATAAGCATGCCCCACTAAGAAAATATACTGTGTGGTCATGTGTGCCCCATGGATCGATGATGAGCTAAGAAATCTAGTGACCAAGATAAAGAAAGGATATTATCGTCACTTTTTTTTTTTTTTTTTTTTAATTTGACCTTTATTTAACCAGGCAAGTCAGTTAAGAACAAATTCTTATTTTCAATGACGGCCTAGGAACAGTGGGTTAACTGCCTGTTCAGGGGCAGAACGACAGATTTGTACCTTGTCATACTCGATGAAGTCAAGAGCGATGGGGGGAAAAAAACGATGAAGAACTTTGAATGTTATGTGTAGGATTTCAAACCTGTCTGCCTCTTGTTTAATCAGAGGGTATATTCATTAATATACGGTGCCAGTCAAAAGTTTGACACACCTACTCATTCAAAAAAGTGCTAAACAAATCAAAATATGTTTTAGATTTTAGATTCTTCAAAGTAGCCACCAATATTTTGCATAGCGGACTTGATAATATGTAAAAACATGATGTCAAACCAGATTAAAATGGTTCCACACAAAGAAATAGCATGCTGAAAGTCCTTGTAGTGAGCTGTAGCCTGTGTGAAGCCCATGTCAACCAAATGCGTTGTCATGACCTCTCAGTCTGGACCTTGATGACAGCTTTGCACACTCTTGGCATTCTCTCAACCAGCTTCACCTGGAATGCTTTTCCAACAGTTTTGAAGGAGTTCCCACATATGCTGGGCATTTGTTGGCTGCTTTTCCTTCACTCTGCGGTCCAACTCATCCCAAACCATCTCAATTGAGTTGAGGTCGGGTGATTGTGGAGACCAGGTCATCTGATGCAGTACTCCATCACTCTCCTTCTCAGTCAAATACCCTTACACAGCCTGAAGGTGTGTTGGTCATTGTTCTGGTAAAAAACAGATTGAAATAATGCTGCTGTCTCTTTCTGATGATAAGTCACCAGGTATAGATAATCTTGACGGAAAATTGCTTAGAGTTACAGCCAAGCACATATATTAATAGGTGCTTGATGTGTGGGGTGTGCCCAGAAGGAAAGAGTCAAAGGTCATTCCACTAAGGAAAATAAATCTGCCTTCACTGGTCCTAATAGTCGTCCTATAAGCTTGCTGCCTGTATTAAAGTGCAATTCTGCTACGTTTCAACCTCATATTAACAATGTCCAGCACCAAACCAGTGTTTACATATGTGACAACAGCACGTTTCTATTATCTGTAGTTGAATAAGATAAGAAGGTCCTAAACGCTTCTCTGTGACATCACAGGGTAGGATTTAATAGTAAAAAACTGTTTTCTAGCCCAAGTGAGGGTTTTTTGCTCTCCTCATCCCCGCGAATCCCATAGTGCTTGAAAATAATTGTTTTTAAAATGTTTCAAATTTATATATTTTGTAGAAATGTGTCATTTTCACATGTTGACACTGGTATTGTGTGGGAGATAATAATAAATAAGGTTGAAAAGTGTTGGAGTTACCATTTTTTCCATTCTACAAGTATGGCCTAAGCGCAAATGACAGATGATTGGCTAAAGAGTATAGATGACGGGAAGTTAGTGGGTGCTGTGTTTTTAGACTTTAGTGCTGTCTTTAAAGTAATTGATCATGAACTGTTATTAGCTAAACTCAAATATAATTGTTTTATGTCTGCTGCACTATCCTGGATGGAAAGCAATTTTATAAAATGATGCCAGGATGACTACACACGCACACACACACACACACACACACACACACACACACACACACACACACACACACACACACACACACACATGCATTCAATCTGGTCTTCTGATAGGTCCAGACTGAGAGGCCATGACAACGCATTTGGTTGACATGGGCTTCACACAGGCTACAGCTCAATGCAAGGACTTTCAACATGCTCATGATATTTCTTTGTGTGGAACCATTTTAATCTGGTTTGACATCATGTTTTTACATGTTATCAAGTCCGCTATGTAAAATATTGGCTACTGAAAACAGCTTCACAAAGTCCGAGCTCCATGGGGGTGAATCGCCATGGAGCTCGTATGGTATCTATCTGAAACAGCGCTGTCCTGAAATTAGTCCCATAGTACACAATGTCCTTGGGAAATGGCTGCTGTGGCATGGTAGCGTCGTCCACTCCTCTGTATTTACCCTGCTTGTTCAGGGGGCTCCACAAAACACAAAGCGGAGGGGGAGGAGTTGGCAAAAATACGTTGTTTCTGTGCAGTGTCCTGGGTCTTGAAATGCCAGCCTCTGTGCCCAGACCAGCATGGGAGTATGTGGACTGGAGGGAGAGGGTAGAGGAAAGAGGGGGGAAGAGAGAGAAAGGGAGTGAAATGGGGGGGCAGGGGGAAATGCTATACTGAAGGGTCCATGGCCCATTAATCGTTTGTTTGAGTTTCCGCCCTGGTGAGCATGTCATGTCTCCATTAGAAAGGGTTTGTTTCTTCTTCCTGTCCGCCTCTTGGCAGCAGGGGGCTCTCACACATCTCACTTGGCTGTGTGCTGCTGTCTGGTGCCAGGCAGACTATTCTCTCTGTATGTGTGTGCGTGCGTGCACGCGTTTGTAGAGGAGTGGGAATAGGGCATGGATTAATTGCGTTGACTAAGGATTGGGAAGATGAGAGGAGGGCTAGATAGCTGCTTGCTAATTCATTAATCCCAGGTTTTGATTTGTGCAGACATTGTGTCTCAAGTATTCATTTAACTTACTGTATATGTTGTTGATTTGAATTGTACTGTATACAGACTGAGTCAATAGGATATTAAATGATCAAACTGCTATTCCTCACATGAAGGCAAAATATCAATATGAACCAAATGGATAAGACTTCAAAATGGATAAGACTTCAAAATGGATAAGACTTTAACAATAGTATAATTTAAATAACTTGACTCTTCTAAAAGGTCAATTGAGGCTTGTTTTTACATTCGTCAACACAACATAGTGTAAACTAACTACCTGCTAATGCAACTACAACTATACCATAAAGCTGTATCACATACCGTAATATAATATAATGATGTGGTGTTATAACAGCCAGTCTGTGGGTCTAGCCAGTCACCCTGCTGGTCCGGGGAGGCTGACCTGCGCTGCCACCGCCTATCTTGATGTTAGTTTGACCTTTGACCCTGTGCTTTGCTGTAGACAGCGGCCTGTTGACCTGTTCAATGGGTTATTTTATTCCGCTGACCTGTTGAGCCTTCCTCTTTAACATAAAATATGGCCTCCAAGCCAGCAATAGCCAGCCAATTAGGGCCCAGACGGAGATCAGAGTGGCACAATGAGCCGAGACTAATGAAGAGTCTTTATCCGCCTGTCTGATTTAACCTAGCCTACTACCGCCACACAGCCATTCTGCAGATGGTCTGGTTGTATGCACACACACACACACACACACACACACACACACACACACACACACACACACACACACACACACACACACACACACACACACACACACACACACACACACACACACACACACACACACACACACACACACACACACACACACACACACACACACACACTGTCAGGACTGATCATTATTAGTGGCATACTCATTTAATTTATCTGTAATCTACGAGAGGATTGTGATTGTCTATGGTCATTAAGCAGATGCTTTATAAGCAACTTAAAGGGATTACACAAGTTCAATGTATGGTCCACTACTAAGGACTCATACACACTGATGTTCTCCTAACCAGCTGCTAAACTTCGTCAACCAAATCGAGATCACTTTCTTGACCTTATAGCGATATCTCAGAGTGTTTTGCATTTAAGCATGTCAACATAAAAACAGACAACATGAGGATAACACGTCAGCCTATGGTTCAGTTGGCTAGTGATGGGTGGAGAATTGCACCCTGCATTAAGTAAAACTGTCTGGCTATTGATTTCTGATATGTTGGTGGCTGCTGTGGTCTTACTGCTTGAGTGCCCCTTTCCCCCTCCACCTCTCATTCCATGTCGCTAACTCAGCCTGACCTAGTGTGTGTACGTGTATGAAGGACTATCTCCTTTCTCCGCTCATACTCATAATCCCTCCTTTTTCTCTTTCCCTCTCTTTTTCTTTGCACCCCTGACTGACCCTCAGTAACGTTTGTCATCTAGGGACACGGCCACAGCCGGACTAGACAATTGTCTCAGTTTAATAACAGCGGCAGCATCTCTAGAGGTGTTCTTTGACTGGCTCGCCACACATTTGAGGTCCTTGTCAAAAGACAACATCCTTTTCCCCTGCCTCCCGGAGGAGTCCAGAGAGTGCCACCAAGGCCGCAGAGTGTCCTGTGCCTTCCAAAAGCCGGGAACACAATCAATAGCTTACTAGAGTGGAACCATAGTGGGCTGTGAGCTTCCATTTGTCACCTTGTCACGGTGAAACCCAGCTAATGTTCCGCCATGTCTCTGCGTGCTGGATTGATATCTGTTGCGCTTCAAGGCTCGAGGCTGTTGTCATAGTTAACCTCTCAGGTTTGTCGATAGCAAGAATATACTGGCAGCCCTAGTCACCTTACAGTTTATACCTAACTATTGTGTCGATCAACTTGTAGCTATTGTTTAAAGCTTCTAGTTGCGTGAACAACAATCTTTCTAAGATGCTTGTGTACGTCCCCCATTTAATATTGTTTTTGATATGCAGATCTTTGAAATAACAAAATAGAAATGATATACAGTCACCTCCAAAATTATTGGCACCCTTGATAAAGATGAGCAAAAAATGTATTATACAAATACCAAGCTATATTGTATGCTCAATTGTTTTGTGAAAATTTTAATATTTTGTACTAATATAATAGAAAAATAGATTTTGTTTATCAAGTTTTAAAAAATGAGATTATTATAAGATGTTAAGGTTTTCTTCCGGTGAAAGAGAGGAGGACCAAAATGCAGCGTGGTTATATCGATACATCTTTAATAAAGATAATAACGAACAATACAAAACACTAAACGTAACGTGACAAACCGAAACAGCCCTATCTGGTGCAAACAAACACAGAGACAGGAACAATCACCCACGAAACACTCAAAGAATATGGCTGCCTAAATATGGTTCCCAATCAGAGACAACAATAAACACCTGATTGAGAACCACTCCAGGCAACCATAGACTTTCCTAGACTACTATACTACACCACAATCCCATAACCTACAAAAAACCCCAAGACAAAACACACCACATAAATAACCCACGTCACACCCTGGCCTGACCAAAATAATAAAGAAAACACAAAATACTAAGACCAGGGCGTGACAGAACCCCCCCCCCCAAGGTGTGGACTCCCGGCCGCACACCTAAACCCATAGGGGAGGGTCCGGGTGGGCGTCTGTCCACGGTGGCGGCTCCGGCGCGGGACGTGGACCCCACTCCAACAAAGTCTTAGTCCACTTAATTCGCGTCCTTAGATTGGCGACCCTCGCCGCCGACCTTGGCCTAGTAACCCTAACCAAGGGCCCCACTGGACTGAGGGGCAGCTCCGGACTGAGGGACAGCTCGGGACTGAGGGGAAGCTCGGGACTGAGGGGAAGGTTGGTTGATGACTCTGGCAGATCCTGGCTGACTGGTGGCTCTGGCAGATCCTGGCTGACTGGCGGCTCTGGCACATCCTGGCTGACTGGCGGTTCTGGCACATCCTGGCAGATCCTGGCTGACTGGCGGATCCTGGCTGAATGGCGGATCCTGGCTGCTCCATGCTGACTGGCGGCTCTGGGTGCTCCATGCTGACTGGCGGCTCTGGGTGCTCTATGCTGACTGGCGGCTCCATGCAGACTGGCGGCTCTGGGTGCTCCATGCAGACTGGCGGCTCTGGGTGCTCCATGCAGACTGCCGGCTCTGGGTGCTCCATGCAGACTGCCGGCTCTGGGTGCTCCATGCAGACTGCCGGCTCTGGGTGCTCCATGCAGACTGCCGGCTCTGGGTGCTCCATGCAGACTGCCGGCTCTGGGTGCTCCATGCAGACTGCCGGCTCTGGCGGCTCCTTGCAGACTGCCGGCTCTGGCGGCTCCTTGCAGACTGCCAGCTCTGGCGGCTCCTTGCAGAGCTCTGGCGGCTCCTTGCAGACTGCCAGCTCTGGCGGCTCCTTGCAGACTGCCAGCTCTGGCGGCTCCTTGCAGACTGCCAGCTCTGGCGGCTCCTTGCAGACTGCCAGCTCTGGCGGCTCCTTGCAGACTGCCAGCTCTGGCGGCTCCTTGCAGACTGCCAGCTCCTTGCAGACTGGCAGCTCCTTGCAGACTGGCAGCTCCTTGCAGACTGGCAGCTCCTTGCAGACTGGCAGCTCTGGCTGCTCCTTGCAGACTGGCAGCCCTGGCTGCTCCTTGCAGACTGGCAGCGCTGAACAGGCGGGAGACTCCGGCAGCGCTGGAGAGGAGGAAGGCTCTGGCAGCGCTGGACAGGCGAGGCGCACTGTAGGCCTGATGCGTGGTGCTGGCACTGGTGGTACTGGGCCGAGGACACGCACAGGAAGCCTGGTGCGGGGAGCTGCCACTGGAGGGCTGGTGCATGGAGGTGGTACTTGATAGACCGGACCGTGCAGGCGCACTGGTGCTCTTGACCACCGAGCCTGCCCAACCTTACCTGGTTGAATGCTCCCGGTCGCCCTGCCAGTGCGGCGAGGTGGAATAGCCCGCACAGGGCTATGCAGGCGAACCGGGGACACCGTGCGCAAGGCTGGTGCCATGTAAGCCAGCCCAAGGAGACGCACTGGAGACCAGATGCGTAGAGCCGGCTTCATGGCGCTTGGCTCGATGCCCACTCTAGCCCGGGCCGATACGAGGAGCTGGTATGTACCGCACCCGGCTATGCACCCGCACTGGAGACACCGTGCGCTCCACAGCATAACACAGTGCCTGCCTGGTCTCTCGGTAAGTACAGGAAGTTGGCGCCGGTCTCCTACCTGGCTTCGCCATACTCCCTGTGTGCCCCCCCAAGACATTTTTGGGGCTGACTCTAAGGCTTCCATCCACGCCGCCGTGCTCGTCTCTTCAACTCCATTCTCCTATAACCCCCCTCGCACTGCTCCAGCGAATCCCAGGCGGGCTCCGGCACTCTCCCTGGGTCGACCGCCCACCTGTCTATTTCCTCCCAAGTCGTATAGTCCATACTTCGCTGCTCCTGATGCCGCTGCCTGTCACCACACCGCTTGGTCCTGTTGTGGTGGGTGATTCTGTTAAGGTTTTCTTCCGGTGAAAGAGAGGAGGACCAAAATGCAGCATGGTTATCTCGATACATCTTTAATAAAGATAATAACGAACAATACAAAACACTAAATGTAACGTGACAAACCGAAACAGCCCTATCTGGTGCAAACAAAACACAGAGACAGGAACAATCACCCACGAAACACTCAAAGAATATGGCTGCCTAAATATGGCTCCCAATCAGAGACAACAATAAACACCTGCCTCTGATTGAGAACCACTCCAGGTAACCATAGACTTTCCTAGACTACTATACTATAAAACAATCCCATAACCTACAAAAAACCCCAAGACAAAACACACCACATAATAAACCCATGTCACACCCTGGCCTGACCAAAATAATAAAGAAAACACAAATTACTAAGACCAGGGCGTGACAAGATTATTATAAATAAAAACAAACAAAATAAAATCTGCATCAACATTATACTTTTTTAAGTTAGTCTCAGTTTAAGGAACTGTATTGTGGCCTTCCATGGCTTCCTGTCTCGCTGGGGTATAAAAATGAGGTAACACGCATGTACAATCCCTTTGTCATCCATCACCATGGCAAAAGGCAAAGAACTCACAAATAGAATGGGTACAAAAATGGGTACAAAAACAATAGAAACATCTAATACAGTATACAACTTGCCACTATTAGGGAAACAATTAAGAAGTTTAAAACCACTGGAACAGTGGCAAACTTGCCTAGTAGAGGACTTTTGTGTATCTTGTCCCCACTCACAGTGAGGAAGATGGTTCAAGAGACAAAGAAAAGTCCAATGGTCACAGTTGGAGAATTACAGAACTTGGTCTCAAACTCCACCTTCATGCCAATAGGCTATTTGTATTGGTTGCCATTAAAAAGCCTTTATTGAGAGCAACCAACAAATGTAAATGCCTGGAGTTTGCTAAACAGCATTGGCACTTGGATTGGAACTAGTGCTATGGTCAGATGACATGAATATAAAGCTCTTTGGCTGCACACACAGCATTGGTGGGTTTGGCCTGGAAAGAAGGATGCATATGCAGAAAATAACCTCACAACTGTTGTAAAATATGGTGGTGGTTGATGTTATACGGTCCTGTGTGGCTCAGTTGGTAGAGCATGGTGCTTGCAATGGCAGGGTTGTGAGTTGGATTCCCACGGGGGACAAGTAGGCAAATGTAGGCACTCACTACTGTAAGTTGCTCTGGATAAGAGATCCTGGTAAAATGGGGCCACTGGTCCTGGGGCCCATGTTAAGATCAACAGCATCATGAACTTTACCAAGTACCAGGATTTATTTTTACAAAAACCGTGTTGCCTCTGCCAGGAGGCTGAAACTTGGCCTCAAGTGGATCTTTCAGCAAGACAATGACCCCCATCACACATCAAAATCTACAAAGAAATGGCTAACTGAACATTTTGCCATGGCCATCTCAGTCTCCGGACATGAACAACATTGAAACCCTGTAGTTTGAATTGAAGAGGGCAGTTCATAAGAGCAGAGTAGACCAAATAATATCATGGATCTGAAAGATTCTGTGTGGAGGAATGGTCTAATATTCCTCCCAATGAGTTCTCCCATTTCATAAAACATTATAGAAAAAGGCTAAGTGACGGTATCCTCACAAGACTAGGGAGCACAAAGTATTGAAAACGGGGTGCCAATCATTTTGACACCTATCTTTTTTACATTTGTTTGTATTACTTTTTTTCTGTGAGCAATTGAATTAGTATAAAAGTATTTCCCCATTTTTTGAGCCTACAATATACTGTAGCTCAATATTTTCATGATTTATTTTCTATAGTCTCTTTTGCTCATCTTTATCCAGGGTGACAAGAATTTTGGAAGTGAGTTCACAATACTAACCACACTCTCAAACAGAGAGATGCTGAAACACGACGGCAACATGGGAGCCATCCATTATTGTCTCTGATGTCTCTCTCTCGAACTGATTTTCAAATGCTGAGATAAGCCCTTCACGCAGACGAGAAGCAGGCCTGGGTATTTTTACCCAAGGATCCACTTCTGTCCATGGGCTCAGATAATAAAGATGGTCCCAGAGCAAAGATTACCACCGATCCATGCCAGCCCCCCTCATTTTTCACAGCACTTTATTCGGGCAGAAGCTACTTGGTTAAGTACTTGTTAAGTGTGTTATGTACACACAAACATCGCCCTGGTGATGGTCCATTCTAAGTGTGCCTGTCATGTCTGGTGGAGGAGGAATGAAGGAGAACGTGTGGGAGGAGACCAGATCAGATCAGACAACATAATTCACCACTTGGTCACTTTGATCACAAGGGAACATTAACTTTCCCTCAAGAGGCCTTGTGTATTACAATGAGAGCCAGTATTCTCATTATGAACATATCTCTATGATTACTACTCATTTAACCCCTGACGTGCCAACACTTCACTTAGGACAAGTGCGAACAGCCAGAGACACTACTCAGTGGGATGTGTCGTTAAGATACGGTCTCGGTCATGTACTCTAGCTGGAACGGATGTGTGCATATGGATGCATGATGAATAAAACAAAGTCCCTTGTCTTGGGATATGACTATAAACCCATTTGAACATGTCTACAGCAATGTTTTCACTCAGGATTCATCTTTTGTAATATCTCCACACAACTGGATGGGAACTCTTTCGGTTCTAATAACATATTTAGCTTGTTTACTTCTTTCATTGTAAACATGTCACTGAAGTCTATCTTCAAAGGCTCCTTGAACCAGACTGATGGTGGAAGATCTTTGTGCAAGCCGTGCTGAGAACCTTCTTCTGTACACAAGAATGGGGTCAGAGGGGAATGTAATCTCCTCAGATATCTACCTGTCCAGAAGACATCAAACATTTGCCACCAAAGATGATGATGTAGAGACAATAAAGCTGCTGCTGATGATAATGGCTAAGACGAAGATCATCGCCCCCACACTTTGATCTGATAACAAGTTCCTTAAGAAGTCCCCCACCCCCACCCCAATAACCGCTCTTCCATAGACATAAAAGACAAACCATACTTTGAACATTCCACTTTTCTTTCCATGATCTCGGCACCCCTCACGTCATCACAATAACTCCCCTGCAGATGCATGCACCACTGAGAGAAGGGTTAAGAGGGAAAGGGGGCCCTGAAAGAAAGCACTGCTTAACCTTGACCCGTCTGGGGGGATGGGGGGATTCTCCAACGTGTCTGTGTGTGACTACAGCTGCCCCCCTCACCACTTTACACAGTGTTTACATTCTGGGAGAAGTCTTTATCTCCCCTGGGCCTGGGGTCCCTCTGGGTGAGTTTACATAGCGAACACACTGCTGGCCGGGCCAGCAGCAGACGGAGCCTCCCTGGGAAAGAGAGGGGAGAGCGCTGTCACACACTCATCCATCTGCATTCTGGGCCAGCAGCACCGGTCCGAGAAAAGCGGAGCGGACTGGCCTTCTCCAAGACTAAAACACTGCAGAAGTAAGTTACCTGGAGTCTAGGGGCTGGAAGAGCTGGAAGCTGAGCTAGAAAACCTGTATAAACTCCAGCAAGTGGATGTGTTGTCTATGTGCAAGTGGAGATGTTTGAACAGACCCTTTTTTCTTTGTGATCCTGTTGTAGCTGACATTTTGTTATATTATAACTCTAACAGCTGTATGTAAAATAAATAAAATGATAAGGTGCAGGAATTTACTCTGCTGACCCTTGAATGATAGTGAGATTGGAGGGAAGAAGATGAACATACAGTTTCCATTAAAAGGCCCTTTTGCCATAATGAGGAATAGGAGCTACTCTTGGTAGGATCTTGAAGATGTACACATTGAGACAACATGATTGGCATAACGGTGATGTGTGTATGGGTGGTATCCAGACTCCTGCCTATCATTGCTGATGTCTGTCTGCCTGTTTGTTTTCCTATCAATCACATTCTAGCTATCCACTATCCAGCCAAGCCTATCTAGGGCTCTCAGTTAAGATATGGGGCTGTGGCCTCTGTTGCACATTGTTATTGTCACCTGTCAAGTGTTAGTTTAATAACACTAACTATCAGTCAATGCTGCTAACTAATAGGATTATAGAAGTAGGATCAACCTAGACATACTACAGTACAGTGAGAGAACAAGATGTCATGTAGCTGTCACTGAGACAAATGGGGCCTCTTAAACCGCTATCTTTTATAAGAAAGAAAAAACAGTCAAAGTAATGCATAGGTTACAATAGCTATTGTTATGATGATGATCATTTGTTTTTACACAGAACAATCATTTATCTTGACTCAGGGCCCATTTGTTTTACACAGAACAGTCATTTATCTTGACTCAGGGCCCATTTGTTTTACACAGAACAGTCATTTATCTTGACTCAGGGCCCATTTGTTTTACACAGAACAATCATTCATCTTGACTCAGGGCCCATTTGTTTTACACAGAACAGTCATTTATCTTGACTCAGGGCCCATTTGTTTTACACAGAACAGTCATTTATCTTGACTCAGGGCCCATTTGTTTTACACAGAACAGTCATTTATCTTGACTCAGGGCCCATTTGTTTTACACAGAACAATCATTCATCTTGACTCAGGGCCCATTTGTTTTACACAGAACAGTCATTGATCTTGACTCAGGGCCCATTTGTTTTACACAGAACAATCATTCATCTTGACTCAGGGCCCATTTGTTTTACACAGAACAATCATTTATCTTGACTCAGGGCCCATTTGTTTTCGAAGTGCATGGAAGAATCAGACCACTAACAAGATAAAATAGACCCTTCAACCCCCTCTAGAGAATGTTATACACACACACACACACACACGCATGCATGCGCACATACACACATGTCCAAATGCACACCTAGTCTATACACGTTGAGGCTGAGAAGAAGAAAATGACTTTTCTGTTCGAGGCGATAGCTAAGCTGTTAGAAAAGTCAAACAACCTGTCACAAATGAGATAAAAGGAGCAGCTGATTCACTGCCCTGCTTTGGAGATTCCCACTAATGATCTTTGTGATACTATGAAGCACACTGTAGCAAACACCTTTATATGTGGAGTGTAGAGCTAATATTCTGAAATAAACACTCCCCTATGTATTTGCATTTGGCCAGTGAAGCTAAAACGTTTAATTTGGTTCTATACTCCAGCATTTTGGATTTGAGATTGAATGTTTCATATGAGGCGACAGTACAGAATGTCACCTTTTACTTGAGGGTATTTTCATACTTATCTGTTCTACTATTTAGAAATGAGAGCACTTTATGTATGTATTCCCCCCATATGAATTTACCCTCACATAAAAGTGACATCTTGTACTGTCACCCCTTATGAAACATTTCATCTCAAATCTGAAATGCTGGAGTATAGGGCCAAATTGACCAACTTTAGCTTCATCGTCCAAATAAATACGTAGGGGAATGTATGTACACTGCATCCAACAAGTTTACAGAGTCTCAATAACAGAATTTTGGAGTTGAAATCAAATGTTTTATGAGGGGACAGTACAGAATGTCACTTTTTATTGGAGGATATTTTCATATCTGTTTTACCGTTTAGAAATGAAAGTACTTTATGGATCTAGTCCCTCCATTTGAAGGTGTCATAAGTATTTGGACAAATTCACTTATAGTGTATTACAGTAACCAAATGTTTAGTATTTGATCCCATATTACTAGCACGCAGTGACTATATCAACCTTGTGAGTCTACAAACTTGTTGGATGCATTTGTAGTTTGTTATGGTTGTGTTCCAGATTATGTTGTGCCCAATAGAAAGTAATGTTAAATAATGTATTGTGTCATTTTGGAGTCACTTTTATTGTAAATAAGAATATAATGTTTTTGAAAATTTCTACGTTAATGCCGATTCTACCATGATTATGGATCCTCATGAATGAATCGTGAGTAATGATCCGTGAGGAAGTTACATACAGTGCCTAATTTTGCACGCCCAATTTTTCAGTTTTTGATTTGTTAAAAAAGTTTGAAATATCCAATAAATGTCGTTCCACTTCATGATTGTGTCCCACTTGTTGTTGATTCTTCACAAAAAAATACAGTTTTATATCTTTATGTTTGAAGCCTGAAATGTGGCAAAAGGTCGCAAAGTTCAAGGGGGCCGAATACTTTCGCAAGGCACTGTATGCACAAAGATCATGCCCCCAAAACATGCTAAACTCTCGCCATTACCAATAATAGGGGAGGTTAGCATTTTTGGGGAGGTATGATGTTTATGCCTCTGTAATTTTCTCACTCATTATTCACGATTTATTCACGACTTTCCATAATCATGGTAGCATCCACAATGATGTAGAAGTGTTCAGAAACATATTATATTCTTATTTACAATAAAAGTGACTTTAAAATGACACAACACAACGCATCCAACAAGTTTACAGAGTCTCAATAATATATAACAATATGCAGCACCTTCAGAAGTATTCATGCCCCTTGACCTATTCCACATTGTTGTGTTACAGACGGAATTCAAAATGGATGAAATCTTTTTTTCTCTCACCCACCTACACACCCCATAATGACAGTGACAAGATGTTTTTAAAAAGGTTTGCACATTTATTGAGAATGAAATAAAGAAATATCTCATTTACATACACTATCATTCAAAGGTTAGGGTTCACTTAGAAATGTCCTTGTTTTTGAAAGAAAATCACTTTTTTTGTCCATTAAAATAACATCAAATTGATCAGAAATACAGTGTAGACATGGTTAATGTTGTAAATGACTATTGTAGCTGGAAAAGGCTGATTTTTAATGGAAAGCCTTTTAAAATGATAAACTTGGATTAGCTAACACAACGTGCCATTGGTACACAGGAGTGATGGTTGCTGATAATGGGCCTCTGTACTCCTATGTAGATATTCCATTAAAAATCAGCTGTTTTCAGCTACAATAGTCATTTACAACATTAACAATGTCTACACTGTATTTCTGATAAATTGTATGTTATTTTAATGGTAAAAAATATGTGCTTTTCTTTAAAAAACAAATACATTTCTAAGTGACCCCAAACTTTTGAACTCCCGTACGGACTCGGGATAGGCGAAGGTCGAGAGCCGCGTGTCCCCCGAAACACAACCTAGCCAAGCTGCACTGCTTCTTGACACAATGCCCGCTTAACCCGGAAGCCAGCCGCACCAATGTGTCAGAGGAAACACTGTACACCTGGCGACCATTTGGTGGGCCGGGCGCAATGCACGCTGACAAGAGTCGCTAGAGCTCGAAGGGACATGAACACCACTGCCAGCCAAACCCTCCCCTAATCCGGACGACGCAGGGCCAATTGTGCACCGCCCCATGGGTCTCCCGGTTGAGGCTGGCTGCGACAGAGACTGGACTCAAACCAGGATCTCTAGTGGCACAGCTAGCACTGCGATGTAATGCCTTAAAACGCAGCGCCACTTGGGAGACCGGGCCTTGTTTTTTTTAAACAATGTATCCATTTTCAGGCAAACGGGCAGCAGCTGCGTTTTAGAGAATTTTTAGGGCCTTCCTCTAACACCGTCTGGTTTAATCATGGATGGCAGGGAGCTCGGCTCCAGTGCCGTATGCATTGCCCTTTGTAGCGCCTTGCGTCAGATGTTAAGCAGTTACCGTACTAAGCGGTGATGCAGCCAGTCAACATGCTCTCAATGCTGCAGCTGTAGAACGTTTTGAGGATCTGAGGGCCCATGCCAAATCTTTTCAGCCTCCTGAGGGGGAAAGGGCATTGTCGTGCCTTCTTCATGACATTGTTGGTGTGTGTGGACCATCTTAATTCCTTCATGATGTGGACACTGAGGAACTTGAAGCTCTCAACCAGTCGATGTGGATTGGGGTGTGCTCGGCCCTCCGTTTCCTGTAGTCCATGATCCACTCCTTTGACTTGTTGACTTTGAGAGAGACGTTGTTGTCCTGGCACCACACTGCCAGGCCTCTAACCTCCTCCCTTTAGGCTGCCTCATTGTCATCAGTGATCAGGCCTACCACCGTTGTGTCGTCAGAAAACTTAATGATGGTGCTGGAGTCGTGGGCGGCCACACAGTCGTGCATGAAGAAGGAATACAGGAGGGGACTAAGCAGGCACTCCTGACGGGCCCGCGTGTTGAGGGTTAGCGTGGCGGATGTGTTGTTGCCTACGGTCACCACCTGGGGGTGACCTATCAGGAAGACCGAGTTGCATAATGAGGTGTGCAGTGTCAGGGACCTGATCTTAGTGATGAACTTGGAGGCCATTACGGTGTTGAACACTGAGCTGTAGTCAATTAACAGAATTCTCACATACAGTACCAGTCAAAAGTTTGGACACACCTACTAATTTCAGGGTTTTTCTTTATTATTTTTTACTATTTTCTACATTGTATAATAATAGGTGAAGACTTCGAAACTATGAAATAACACAGATGGAATCACGTAGTAACCAAAAAAGTATTAAACAAGCAAAACAGATTATATATTAGAGATTAGTCACCCTTTGTCTTGATCACAGCTTTGCACACTCTTGGCATTCTCTCAACCAGCTTCATGAGGTAGTCACCTGGAATGCATTTCAATTAACAGGTGTGCCTTGTTAAAAGTACATTTGTGGAATTTCTTTCCTTCTTAATGCGTTTGAGCCCATCAGTTGTGTTGTGGCAAGGTAGGGGTGGTATACAAAAGATAGCCCTATTTGGTTAAAAGCCAAGCCCATATTATGACAATAACAGCTCAAATTAGCTAAGAGAAAGGACAGTCCATCATTACTTTAAGACCTGAAGGTCAGACCTGGAGTTACCTCTGCTGCAGAGGATAAGTTTGAGTTACCAGTCTCAGAAATTGCAGCTCAAATAAATGCTTCACAGAGTTCAAGTAACAGGCACATCTTAACATCAACTGTTCAGAGGAAACTATGTGAATCAGGCCTTCATGGTTGAATTGCTGAAAAGAAACCACTACTTAAGGACACCAAAAAGAAGAATAGACTTGTTTGGGCCAAGAAACACGAGCAATAGACATTAGTCTGATGAGTCCAACTTTTAGATTTTTGGTTCCAACTGCCGTGTTTTTGTGAGACGCAGAGTAGGTGAATGGATGATCATGGAGGAGGTGTGAGGAGGAGGAGGTGTGGGGGTGCTTTGAGGAGGAGGTGTGGGGGTGCTTTGCTGATGACACTGTCAGTGATTTATTTACAATTCATGGCACACTTAACTAGCACGGCTACCACAGCATTCTGCAGCAATACGTCATCTCATCTGGTTTGTGCTTAGTCCCACGATCATTTGTTTTTCAACTGGACAATGACCCAAAACACCTCCAGGCTGTGTAAGGACTATTTGACCAAGAAGGAGAGTGATGGAGTGCTGCATCAGATGACTTGGCCTCCACAATCACCCGACCTCAACTCAATTGAGATGGTTTGGGATGAATTGGACCGCAGAGTGAAGGAAAAGCAGCCAACAAGTGCTTAGCATATGTGGGAACTCCTTCAAGACTGTTGGAAAAGCTTTCCAGGTGAAGCTGGTTGAGAGAATACCAAGAGTGTGCAAAGCTCTCATAAAGGCAAAGGGTGGTTACTTTGAAGAATCTAAAATATATTTTGGATTTGCTTATCACTTTTTTGGTTACTACATGATTCCATATGTGTTATTTCATAGTTTTGATGTCTTCACTATTATTCAAAAATAAAGAAAAATAAAGAAAAATAAAGAAAAATAAAGAAAAACTGAGTAGGTATATCCAAATGTTTGACTAGTGCTGTACATGTTCCTCTTGTCCAGGTGGGAGAAGGCAGTGTGGAGTCCACTAGAGATTGTGTCATCTGTGGATCTGTTGGGGTTGTATGCGAATTGGAATGGGTCCAGGGTGTCTGAGATGATGATGTTGACGTGAGCCATGACCAGCCTTCAAAACATTTTATGACTATAGATGTGAGTAATTTAGATCCGTTACCTTGGTGTTCTTGGGCACAGGTACAATGGTGGTCTGCTTGAAATATGTAGGTATTACATACTGGGTTAGGGAGAGGTGGAAAATGTTTGAGTCCTGGTAATCTGTCTGGCCCAGCATCCTTATGAATGTTAATCTGTTTAAAGGTCTCACTCACATCGGCTACGAAAAGCGAGATCACACAGTCATCCGGAATAACTGATGCTCTCATGCTGGTTCAGTGTTGCTTGCCTCGAAGCGAGCATAGAAGGAATTTAGCTCGTTAGGTAGGCTCGCATCACTGGACAGCTCGTGACTGGGTTTCCTTTTGTAGTTCATGATAGTTTGCAAGCCCTGCCATGTCGGAGGTCATTGCGGGATTTCTTATTAGCATCCAGATTAGTGTCCCGCTCCTTGAAACGGCAGCGCTAACCTTTAGTTCAGTGCGGTTGTTGCCTGTAATTCATGGCTTCTGGTTGGGACATGTACGTACAGTCACTGTGGAAATGTCATCGTTGATGCACTTATTAATGATGCCGGTGACTGATGTGGTAAACTCCTCAATGTTATCGTATGAATCCCGAAACATATTCCAGTCTGTGCTAGCGAAACAGTCCTGCAGCTTAGCATCCGCTTCATCTGACTCTTGTTTGAGTTTTTGCTTGTATACAGGAATCAGGTGGATAGAATTATGGTCAGATTTGCCAAAGGGAGGGTGAGGGAGAGCCTTGTATGAATTTCTGTGTATGGAGGAAAGGTAATCAAGAGTTTTGTTGCCTCTAGTTGCAAAGGTGACATGCTGGTAAAAATGAGGAAAGGCGGATGGATATACAGTGCCTTGCGAAAGTATTCGGCCCCCTTGAACTTTGCGACCTTTTGCCACATTTCAGGCTTCAAACATAAAGATATAAAACTGTATTTTTTTGTGAAGAATCAACAACAAGTGGGACACAATCATGAAGTGGAACGACATTTATTGGATATTTCAAACTTTTTTAACAAATCAAAAACTGAAAAATTGGGCGTGCAAAATTATTCAGCCCCCTTAAATTAATACTTTGTAGCGCCACCTTTTGCTGCGATTACAGCTGTAAGTCGCTTGGGGTATGTCTCTATCAGTTTTGCACATCGAGAGACTGAATTTTTTTCCCATTCCTCCTTGCAAAACAGCTCGAGCTCAGTGAGGTTGGATGGAGAGCATTTGTGAACAGCAGTTTTCAGTTCTTTCCACAGATTCTCGATTGGATTCAGGTCTGGACTTTGACTTGGCCATTCTAACAACTGAAAATGTTTATTTTTGAACCATTCCATTGTAGATTTTGCTTTATGTTTTGGATCATTGTCTTGTTGGAAGACAAATCTCCGTCCCAGTCTCAGGTCTTTTGCAGACTCCATCAGGTTTTCTTCCAGAATGGTCCTGTGTTTGGCTCCATCCATCTTCCCATCAATTTTAACCATCTTCCCTGTCCCTGCTGAGGAAAAGCAGGCCCAAACCATGATGCTGCCACCACCATGTTTGACAGTGGGGATGGTGTGTTCAGCTGTGTTGCTTTTACGCCAAACATAACGTTTTGCATTGTTGCCAAAAAGTTCAATTTTGGTTTCATCTGACCAGAGCACCTTCTTCCACATGTTTGGTGTGTCTCCCAGGTGGCTTGTGGCAAACTTTAAACAACACTTTTTATGGATATCTTTAAGAAATGGCTTTCTTCTTCCCACTCTTCCATAAAGGCCAGATTTGTGCAATATACGACTGATTGTTGTCCTATGGACAGAGTCTCCCACCTCAGCTGTAGATCTCTGCAGTTCATCCAGAGTGATCATGGGCCTCTTGGCTGCATCTCTGATCAGTCTTCTCCTTGTATGAGCTGAAAGTTTAGAGGGACGGCCAGGTCTTGGTAGATTTGCAGTGGTCTGATACTCCTTCCATTTCAATATTATCGCTTGCACAGTGCTCCTTGGGATGTTTAAAGCTTGGGAAATCTTTTTGTATCCAAATCCGGCTTTAAACTTCTTCACAACAGTATCTCGGACCTGCCTGGTGTGTTCCTTGTTCTTCATGATGCTCTCTGCGCTTTTAACGGACCTCTGAGACTATCACAGTGCAGGTGCATTTATACGGAGACTTGATTACACACAGGTGGATTGTATTTATCATCATTAGTCATTTAGGTCAACATTGGATCATTCAGAGATCCTCACTGAACTTCTGGAGAGAGTTTGCTGCACTGAAAGTAAAGGGGCTGAATAATTTTGCACGCCCAATTTTTCAGTTTTTGATTTGTTAAAAAAGTTTGAAATATCCAATAAATGTCATTCCACTTCATGATTGTGTCCCACTTGTTGTTGATTCTTCACAAAAAATACAGTTTTACAACTTTATGTTTGAAGCCTGAAATGTGGCAAAAGGTCGCAAAGTTCAAGGGGGCCGAATACTTTCGCAAGGCACTGTATGGCCCTATACAGCTTGTTGAGTGTGGCCTCAGTGCCAGCATCAGTTTGTGGTGGTAAATAGACAGCTACAATTTGTTTTAATTAAAACTCTCTTGGTAACTAGTATGGTCTGCAGCTTATCACGAGGTATTCTAACTCAGGCAAGCAAAAACATGAGACTTCCTTTAACATTAGAGACACAACCCTCCCCCTCGCCTTACCCGAGGGTGCTGTCCGGTCTAGACAATGTATGGAAAAACCAGCAAGATATATTGTATATTATCCTTGTTCAGCCACATCTCAGAGAAACATAGAATATTACAGTTCTTCAGGTCCTGTCGAGTATGTTCTCTAGTGATTGTACCTTCGCCAATAGAATGGAGAGTGGAGGCGGTTTATTTGCTTGCCGATGTAGTCCCGTTAGGATGCCGGCTCGTTTGCCTCTCTTGCTCCGTTTTTTCTTTTTTCGAGTCCTGGGGATTAGGGCCTAGTCCAGAGGAAGCAGAATGCCCAGAGCAGACTCATTCAAATAGAATTTCTCATTCAAATCGAGGTTAGTGATCGCTGTTCTGATGTCTAGAAGCTGTTTTCGGGCATAGGAAATGATGGCGGAGACATTACGTACAAAAAAAGTTTCAATCAGTGTAAAAACAACACAAAATAGCAGAATTGGTCAGGGGCCCATAAAACGGCTGCTATCCACTGCAGTGCCATCCAAATAAATATGTAGGGGAGTGTATAGTGAGATATTTCTAAGTCTGTTGTACCTCTCTTTAGACTTTTTTCTGGCTATTTCTCTCCATCCCGTACCTCTCTTGCCCTGTCTCTCCTACCTCCCATAGCTCAACTTGGACTCACATAGTTCCAGTTCCAGTGTTCATCCTATCTAAGTGCCGCCAAGCACTATCCCAAACCCTGAAGACCCAGCACACAAGGTGGGAAAAACAGAGACATGAACTTGTATGGATCTGGGAGGACAGACCTACCGGGGAGATATTGAGTGTTTGTATCCTAGAGGGCGGGCCTCCATTGAGGTGAGCCGCAACAGAGAGCCTTTCTTACTGTGCAGGGACGCGACCGAGGTCCAGCTCAGGCTGTAGTTTTATCGATGGCATCAAGTCACACGTTGGCCTCTGTGGAGGTGGAGAGGGCTCTGGCTGGCCCTGGTTGTGTGCTGGGGCAGAGGGAAAGAGGGAGAAGGAAAGAGAAGGAGAGAGGCAGAGGTAGCCAGAGCAAAGCGTTGTTCCCCCTCAGAGGTCTGCACGGAGGCCCCTGCATTTACGGAGATCAATACCCCTCAACTAACAGCTCAGGGCCTCCCAGGAGACCGGCACGGATCGACTGAGCACGGGTGTTAATAGAATGAGCATGACCTGATATAGTCCACTCTGTAGGTTCTTTGCTTTAATACCTCCAACCCAATACATGTTTTAAATTCTAAATAAAACAGCAGCTAGTAAGATGGGTTAAGAGTAGAGCTTTTTGTACCGCATTTTATTCAGTGTTCAATATTAAATGTTCATCATTTTCACACTTAAACAGATTTCTTGAAAATACTCGCCTTGAAAATAATAACTTTTATGGATCACATTTGATTCCAAAATAATCGTGGTCTCTTTTTTATGAGTCCTAAAATGTTGTGATTGTTTTTACAAAAAGTCAAAAAAGTCTTGAAAGGAAAACATTTATATAGGAAGCACAAACTTCAACATTGTAAACAAAACTTAACCAAAAGGTATTGCAAGGCTAAATTAAAAGTATTTTTTGCAATTCTGAAATGTAAATTACCAAACTATAAACCTAGCTAGCCAGCTATGGGTAACTGTAGCTAGCAACTTGACAGGAGTGCTAGCTAGATACGTTAGATTACTAGGTACATGAATAGCTTTAGGCTGGTTGTTTTTAAGCTCAACTTCAAGATTTCCACCAAGGACGTTGCGCCTCCGATCATCACTCTCCCTTGCTTGGGCAAGTGACATTTGGTACACTCAGATGTGACGATGTAAAACATCATTCAAGGGCTGAGGGTTTAGGGCCCCAGGGCTGTTGACTTTGAGCCAATGTTGATGTGGGGTTTAGAAAGGGGGGAGGGGCGATGTTGCTTACTATTGGTCAATACATTTGTTTACAGTATTTACAGTATTTGTTTCTTCTCAGTATTTTTTGGACTAGAATATATTCATTTTTTTATTTAAAAATGAAAAGTTTGACTCATGAAAAATAAAAATAAATATTTTTTAAATCTATTGCCATATATTTACTAATTGAACTGGGGCATTGTCTGTGTAGGATTAGAGGGTCAGGTGAGATTGTGCCCTCCCCTGGGCAACTCCACTCTATTGATCCCCAGGCGGGGGTTATGGGGCTCCATGTAGAGCTCCCCTATCCTCAGCTGGGCTTTTCCAATAGCCTGGTGGCCCCTTTTTGACCTTTGCAAGAGGGCACCGTCTACACCTGTCACAATTGTGCCCCATCAACATACAGCTTTACGTGACCAGATTACTTCCATCCAGTGTGTCCTGCTGGCATCGGATTAGATGTGATCAGTGGCCTGATAGTTATACCTATGTACATGTGTATTGACAGCTTATTCGATACAGGCCCCTTGAATTAATTATGTCAATTCAAATGACATGAAATCAGTGCCCCTTAATCAAAATACAATGGAAGTTCATATGTTGTACCTTTGTCAATAGTGGTTATTGAACTGCTGTTGTCATAAATGCACACCGAATCCGACGAGAAAAAAGGATGAGTACATTTGAATGGAAATGATAGGCATCCCTGTCAAGTGATAAGGCTGATTCCCACAGCAGACAATTATTTGACCCCAGTTGACCCCTGTTTGTTTACTTGTTCTGAGACTGAACAGTCACTTCCAGACAAAACAGACCCAGTAACAAAAGGCTTGAAGGAAATAGATGATAATGTAAAAAGTAGTGAACATAGATTTTACCTCAGTCTTTACCAGGAAAATGTAAAAACCTGGGGGAAAAGTAGGAAAAGTGACACTGACAGAAAGTAATGAGTAAGTAATTATCCAAAAAAACAAGCAGCACCCTCACAAACTCAATGGGGCAGTGGAATGTGTGGTGGAGAGTGGTGGAGAGATATAATCTATTGTACTGTATGTGGCCCTTACCTCAGGACTTCACCTCAAATCCCATAGATTTACGAAACGTACTGTTATGTGCTCAATGTTGGCCCTTATGTAAAGACTCTTATTTAAATCTTAGCCCTTAATCCCCCCACACCCTGCCCCACAGGAGGCCTCTTGCCAGGCTGTCATTGTAAATAAGAATTAGTTCTTAATTGACCTGCCTGGTAAAATAAAGGTAAAATAAAATAATCAAAAACGTCAGTACTCTAGGCCTTTTAATTTCCAACAGACTTACATGGGACTGTACTCTGCTGTGTGTTGTCCCTTACCTCAGGAGTCTCTACCTTTACTTCCCAACAGACTGACAGTGGGCTGTGCCGTGCTGTCTTGTGTGGGGCCCCTTACCTCACGATTGTAGACCTTCCTTTACTTCCCAACAGACTGACAGTGGGCTCTGCCGTGCTGTGTGGGGCCCCTTACCTCACGATTCTACCTTTAATTCCTACCTCTGACAGAGAGAGAGTGGAGGGAGCAAGGGTGCCTTATCAGCTCTAATGATGAGACAGCTGGAAGCCATTTTACAGCCTGGCCCAGATTAAGCTTTGAAACCCCCATGGCCTAGCCTACCTACTCTCCCCATGACAAGGATGGATGAGACCGCTCTGACATTAGCCATACATTAAAATCTGATATGATTTCCTTTATGCACAAATGCCATTATTTCACTCATTCTTGGTTATCTCTTTGTTGTAGACAGAGCTTTCACTGTCGGAGCCAAGCGCTGCCCATTTAAAAACATCTGTCATGGCAAGTCTTTGAAAATCCTTTTTGTAAGATAAAAGCATCATGGTCAAATTAAATAAACATCTATTGTGATATTAGTGGGAAAAGAAATCATTAGTATGATGCCACTAAGTAAATGATAAATCGATATGTCCCTTTTTCCTTTTTCAACCAAACGCTTTACAGTTCAAATGAGATTCTATATAATATTACAGTTGGGCATTCCACTGATGTAGCTGATTACGATAATAAATAGCTAAGTTGCGTGAATAGCAATGTCAAGAAAAAAGCTCTCAAGGGACCACAAGCTTCACAGACTTGTTTCAAGTAGCTGACGCTGTCCCAACTCTGAACAGGTCTTCTCACAAAAACATCTGTCAAGTCTTAACGGTTTGAGCTACAAATGAACATGACCCCACCATCAAAAGCTGAGACTCTCACAAACACGAATGGGTTCTCCGTTTGCTCTATGATTCCCACAAGACTTGTCTAAAGGGTCCTAAAATTCTAAATCAAATAGCTAAATGATCCATGGTACAGTATGACCATGTTAAAACAATTCCCAAGGCTTAGATGCTTAGGTAGGCTTTTATACTAGTACCTGTATAGGGGTTGAAAATGACAGATTTGGGCACTGATAAATGCCTAAATTGGCTGTAAAGTGGCTGTAAAGTAACATGCTATACATGACGTCAGAGCTCTGTCTCTGCGCTTCACAGTTCTATGGGTTTTGACTGATGGACATTCTGAACCTGAGCACCCATCCCTCCCACTAATTGGGCAACTTTAGCAAATATTGATGAGATATTTGAGACGTTGAGGATTACAATAAATCCGGCTTTGATGTCTGTCACACAATCAAGCCAAACACCCATATGTGCACTTCACATTTATATATAATAAAACTAATGTCATAGACAGTGTCAATGTTTACAATCACTATGTTTGAGGTACAGTTAGTTACAAGATGACATGTCGTCATACCCTGAGTTGTTCTGAACAGAATGAGCCTATGTTTGTCTATTGTGAAGAAATTTCACTGCGGCACACACACCTGACTCCTTTCTATGTGAACCAAAATGATGGTCTGTTTCCCTGAAATGCATTGTGAAAGCCTAACAGTGTAATATCATATTTTAGAACGTAGCTAGTCATGTTGGCAATATAACAGACTTTCAAATGATGCCCACCTGACCCAGATTGTGACTTAAAATGGACAGTGTTTGGATTGCATAGTTAGTCCTCCCACTCAAACCCTTGTAATTCTTTTGTCTTGTGTTGCACCTAACCCACATTTTCCAATATTGTTATCATGTGACAGAATGTATCCAGAATATTTTCAGATTTCATTATGAACAAATGCGGCAAAAAGTACAGTAAATGTAAAATACACATAAAATCAACCGTGTAATGTTTGGATTCAGTCTTGTGTCAGGTGAAATGTTGTCCTTACCTTTGGACTAATAATTTTCACATAATCTCCAAACTGTTCCTTTTCGATTTCTAGCATTGTTATGCATATGCTTTTCATATTTCTTCTGTAAGAAACTTTTCAATTTAAACCTATTCATATAGGCCAATTCCCATGAGTGTAAAGGGTTAAATACAGTCATGTTCAGATTCCCATAATATGGTCTTTCTATTAATAGGAATTTTAGTGATAACAACACATTTTCCAACATAGATATAAAAGTAGAATAGAATTCACTTCACCTTCTTCTTTTTCTAACCATTCCCGCTACTGTATTCCCCTACATTCTATATTCTGTCAGTACTGTATTGCAATGTGTTAGTGTTCAGATTCTGCCATGTACTGGAGGAAAACACCCTGACAGGAGTTTAATTGAAAGCTCTACGCTACTGTACGGGCAGGCTTAGCAGCTTTATCCCACTTTCTTAACGCTGTGACACTCTCTGGTTCTCACCCTATCAACACCCCACCTCCCTCCCCGGTCTCCCCCAGAGAAGGACTCTGGCCAGGGCTGGTGCTGAAAGACTGAATGGTTGGAGCTGGAGGGCCTCCGCTCCCATCTCAGCACTGGCTGGCCACAGAGCCAGAGCCCAAGGCCCTGTGCAGATGATGAAGCCCCATCAGGGTGATGCATGTCTCTGTTGATACGCCCGACATCTTTACATGAACCAGAAAACATGTTATCTGATATAGGGCTCTCTCCAGACCCCACTCCCACCCAACATATGCCCTGGGATCCTGCCAAGGAGAGCTCGCAACTCGCCTCTCTCTTACCTGCCTGCTCAGAGTGGAGTAGAATATAATAGAACAGAATGAGGCCTCGCCTTCGTGAAGCCCAGATTCAGGTACAAATAGAGGCACAGAACCTAGGTGTGAGAGTGCTTCTCTCTCTTCACTGGCAGGGAGAGCCCTTTTGATACTGTGGTCAGACAAGGAATAGCTCCCCGTTTCTAAAAATCATAATCTCCCTCATTTTTTCCCCAGTAGGAATGCTCTTGTGCTCCTCTGCTTTGTCACGTGGAGCACTCCAACTATGATTTTGGTTTCACATTATGGTGCAGACACAATTATCCAAAGAACTTACAGGACTAATTAGGCTTAGGTGCCTCGCTCAAGGGCACATCAACAGATTTTTTTGCCTAGTTGGCTCTGGGGTTTGAACCAGTGACTTTTCATTTACTGGCCCAATGCTCTTAACCACAATGCTACCTGCTGCCTTGGCTGAGGCAGTGACTCATCATGACTCTATGTGAACTCTGCTTTTTTAACCTGTCTGCTGGTTCGCCAGTGTTGTGGGTTTCTCTACTGTACTGCATTTCTCTAATTCTACGACCAATACCAGTATAATTACCTGAGCGTATTGAAGAGACGCTAAGCCTGAGCAACCAGTGGGCATTGTTTTCTCTTTCATTTTCTTTATACTTTCGCTCCCTTATCTCCAAACCTATATGTTTATCATCTAAGTAAACCAGCTGCGTTCCTGTGTGAGGATACATGAATCATTCAGTCTTTCAGTTCATTAGACATTCATTCCTTCTCCCGCCAACGTATCTCTCTCCTTTCAACCACTGACCTATGATAACTGAACCAGTGGCCAAAGGTTCTGGTTCCCCCTTTGAAGCTGACCTCCTTTAAATGTTTAAAAAACCTCTTGCATCATCCTCTCTGGCTTGGGCCCGCCCACTCGTGCATGTTTGGGTGAATGAGAGGATGATGCGTGGGCCGTGGGGTGGCGGGTGGGCATCCCGATACATCATGTGGATGCAACAGAGTGGAGGCCAGGGGCTGCGGGGTTAATGACTCTGTGTTGCAGTGGGACGCGCTGAGGCTCTCAGGGAGGATAAGGCTGGCTGTGTAGGGGCAGGTAGTGAGCAGGGGTCACATCACTCACATCAAAGGAGGCCAGGGTCAGGGTGGTTGGCCATTGGACTGCCCTCAGGGAGACAGGGAGGAAGGAGAAAGAAAGAGGGGAGAGGTATATGAGAGATGGGGGGGCAGAGAAAGAGAGAGTGAGGGTGGAGAGAGACTGAGACAGGGTCAGTGAGAGGGGAGGGATAGAGTGCAGCGTCTATACTTTCCACTTCGTTTGAACATATGAATTAATCTCCCACAGTGGCGGAAAATATCTGCTCTGAGCTCCTGTGGACTGTCAAGGGAAAACACTGTGTGTCTGTCTATCAGTGTCCTGTATGTACACATTCACATTCACAGGAGTTGCACCAATCAATGGAATAACAGGTAGCAGAAAAATTAATTCCAGGCTAAGATAATGGGTCTAGACTGTTTTCGTCACTGAAATTTCAGTTCTCACACTGTCTGCCTGCATGTGTGTGAGTTAAAGAGATCACACATCATCTTGTGATATCCTGTGGTACTGAATGACACATATGTGTGCTGGAATGTGAAATGAACTGTTATATTTCCACTAACCCTCCAAGAAAACCATTTCACATTGATTGATGGAGCTTTACCACTCCCTGCGCTGCATCTCATTCTATATGCGTTGCAACATCAAACTTGTCCATATGCCCATCCACATTATTACAGAAACCGTTAGTTCGTAGCAGAGTGAGTTGATATACAGCGGGGTCCGGAATTATTGGATCCCTTGATAAAGATGAACAAAAAAGACTGTATAAAATAAATAATACAAATAATGAGTTATATTGTATTGTACTTTTTATTTTATTTTTTAATTACACTATTAGTTATTGTCCTGCTGGAAGATTCACTTGCTGCCTTCTGTTACAGCCTTCTGGCAGAGGCAACCAGGTTTTTGGCATAAAACGTCCTGGTACTTGGTAAAGTTCATGATGCCATTTACCTTAACAACAGCCCCAGGAGAAGTGAAAGCTAAATAGCCCCATAACATCAAAGATCCACCACCCTATTTTACAGTAGTGATGAGGTATTTTCTGCATATGCATTGTTCTTTCGAATAGCCAACGCCACCGTTGTTGTGCGTGGCCAAAGAGCTCTATTTTCATGTAATCTGACCATAGCACCGCCTGGAGTTTGTAAACAGCATTGGCACTTGGATTCGAATCGATGTTATGGTAAAATAGAGGACTTTGGCTGCCGCACCAGCGGTGGATTTGTCCTTCGAAAGACCAGTGCTAACGTCCAATCCCTACTGTAAAATATGGTGGTGGATGTCAAGGATATGGAAAGATTCTGTATGGAGGAATGGTCTAAAATGTATGCTCCAATCTCTTTTTGGGGAGGGTGCTGGAGTATTGAAAACAGGGGAAACAATATTTTATTACTTCTTTTAAAAAAGCTCTTTCTCTTAGCAATTCTATTAGTATAAAATTATATATTTACTGATCAAAAATATAAACGCAACATCTAAAGTATTAGTCACATGTTTCATGAGCTGAAATAAAAAATGCCAGAAATGTTGCATACACACAAAAATCTTATTTCTATAAAATTCTGTGCACAAATTTGTTTACATCCCTGTTAGTGAGCATTTCTCCTTTGCCATGATAATCCATCCACCTGACAGGTGTGGCATATCAAAAAGCCGAATAAACCGAATGATCCTTACACAGGTGCACCTTGTGCTGGGGACAATAAAATACCATTCTAAAATTAGCAATTTTGTCACACAACATAATGCCACAGGTGTCTCAAGTTTTGAGGGAGTGTGCAAGCTGTTGCCAGAGAATTGAATGTTAATTTCCCTAACATAAACCGCCTCCAACGTTGTTTTGGAGAATTTGGCAGTACGTCCAACTGGCCTCACAACCACAGACCGTGTGTACCCACGCCAGCCCAGGACCTACACATCGGAATTCTTCAAATGGGGGATTGTCTGAGACCAGCAGCCCAGACAGCTGATGAAACTGTGGATTTGCACAACCGAAGAATTTCTGCACAAACTGTCAGAAACCATCTCAGGGAAGCTCATCTTGCATGCTCGTCTTTCTCACCAGGGTCTTGCAGTTCGGTGTCGTAACTGACAAATGCTCACCTTCGATGCCCGCTGGCACGATGGAAAAGTGTGCTCTTCACGGATTAATCCCAGTTTCAGTTGCACCGGGCAAACAGAGTGTATGGTGTTGTGTGGGCAAGCGGTTTGCTGATGTCAATGTTGTGAACAGAGTGCCCCATGGTGGCGGTGGGGTTATGGTATGGGCAGGGATAAGCTATGGACAATGAACACAATTGCTTTTTATTGATGGCAATTTGAATGCACCAAGGTACCTTATATGAACTGTAACTCAGTAAAATCTTTGAAATTGTTGCATGTTGCATTTATATTTTGGTCAATGTGTGTGTGTGTGTGTGTGTGTGTGTGTGTGTGTGTGTGTGTGTGCGTGTGTGTGTGTATATGTAGGTATATATATAAAGCTCAGAATTTGAATTACTTATTTTATACAGTCTTTTTTCTCTACTCTATCAAGGCATCCAATAATTCTGGACCCAACTGTAGCTTCCCATTAGATCATTTAAAAAATGGTGTGTTATGTTAGGGAGAACACTTCATCATAAATGGTCCCGATCATGAAGTGATTCATATGAGATTCTGAGGACCTTCTAAACTTCATTAAGCTGATCAACAACACGCTCTTCTGTAAAAGAACACAATGTGAGCATCAGGCTGTGGTTGGAAACAGTGATCAAGGAGTGGTCAACTCTGGTCAATATGTCTTCTAAGGTAACCAATCAACTGCACCAAGGGGCAAAACCAGCACAACACATGTAGACAGACAGACAGAAGATTTATGAGGGGCTTCAGAGGGGTTGGCCAGACAGCAGACCTTTAATCCTCAGGATTATCTATTGAATAAAGAGAAACTGGGGACAAGTTTGTATAATTAGTTACTGCTGCCTACATTGGGATGACAAGATTTAACATTTGTTGCAATTAACAAAAATTATGTGGATACAAACAAAGGAGCAAAAAGTCTATGGTCAGAGTTTTTGTCCATTACCCCACACTTTGGTGTATCACATTAGTGTCTCTTATGGTTTTGCATAGCTGTCTGTATCTATGTAGAGTTGTAGTCAAACATCTTATCTCTGTACAGAGTCCTATAGATCCCAAATGATGAATTCAATGTTTCATGTTTAAGTAGTTTTGTTAGGTGTCACAACAGTAAGCGTCATCAAAATAAAAGACAGGTCAAATCATAAAATACAGAATCCTCTTTTAAATTTATTGCAAGCATTCCGTATTCTATATACACCTGTGTTTATTTACACCACAGTAATTAATCTCTGTCTTTCTTAGACTTTTGACAACTGTAAATGAATGTCCTGATTTCTAAAGCAGGATGATTAAAAAATAAAATACATTTAGCCTAAATGACAAAGTAACAAAAAGAACGGGACCGACTAACACATTTCGTTGTCGATACAACAGGAACAAGTTGATTTACAATACAGGAAAAAAATAAATACTATCGACAAGTAACGTTCTATCAACTACTAGCATTTTAAAAATAAGTCTTTGTCCATACATAAAAACTGACCTTTAACATATAACATGACTTCCATATGTTGGCAGAAATTACGTGTATTTTGACTGTCTTGTATAATCTCTGAAGTGACCATGATTTCATATTATCATTATTTGTCTATATCAATCTTTGCCTCTGGTTCTTTGCATTCTACATTGTTAAAGGCGTCACACACCAGACATATCTTTGTTTGCTCTAGTTGAGTTCATGACTGTAGTCGTGGGAGAAGTGCCAATTGTAGGAGCATAAATGAAAATATTGAGAAACAACACACATTTACTGGGTACAACATAGACTAATAAAAATGGTGTTTTCAATTACCCAAATAAAAATATGCAATCAACTTTTCACCGGTTCTAGCTTATATCTCTTATAAGGGCAGTGTCTGAATGAGAACCACTATGTCAGAAGGTTTCTTGTGTCTTAGCTTTCGTTGCAGGTACATTTTTTCACACACCTTCCCCAGACAAACGGTAAATCACATCCAAATATTTCCAGGTCAAAGTGTGTGTTGTACATGCCAGAGTTAGAGAGGATATCAATACACACTTCCTCTACAGAACACACTGTCAGCTTATTGACCTGTCAACTGCCTATGACCTCACCGTTATGTCGACCCGTATCCATGGATATGGTGGTCATGTATTCAAGTTTAATGCCGAGCAATACAATGTCTTTCATGTAAGTATCGAATGTTTTCTGCCCTTTGTCATTTTGATTGACGAATCTGGCCAGCAACTCACCGAGTATGTTTTCAAAATAGCCACAGAATAAGAATCACATCTTCTGAATTTCTGTAGAATGCTTTTTAGAAAGTAAGCGTTTCACTACAAAAGCCCCAAACAGAATGAAAACACAAAATCTAAAGCATGTAAAGGTCGACAGGGTAAAGGTCGACAGGGTAAAGGTCGACAGGGTAAAGGTCAACAAGATTTCAACTTGAAGCAGAAAAAAGAAGAAAACATAACCTTCAAGCACCAAGATGTATAATACACTGTCAAAACAGGACATTTTAAACATGGGAGTCTCTTGATAAAGTCACTTCTGTCCCTCCTTTAAAAGCATTGGCTTTTAAACTCGTATTTAGTTGTCCTAACAAGACTCCTAAAAACTCTATGGTTAATGCTTGTCTCCACCTTGTTTTGATCATCCTCATGATGTTTGCCCATAGGCGCAGTAACTGCAAAGACATTCCCACTTCCTCTGAGTCCAATGTCCAATGTCCAATTGCTTGAGGCATTCATGGGTCACCCACTAATCTCACGAGACTGCACCGCCATACTGTATATAGCTTAAAAAATATAAATATAGATGTATCTAAAGTCCCACCTTCTCACTGTCCTTTTTTCTATAACTTCTTCATCGTTCCTATGAAGAAATCCCTTTTAGCTGCTCTCATTCCACTCTGGCATGATGCTGGCGCTGTGCACCGCGTGGTACTGATGAGGCGACAGAGTGCGCGGGATCCCGTGTGAGTACAGGTACTCGCTGCCTTGGAGACCTGCAGTGGGTGACTGCATGCCTGCCCCGGGGCTGCACTGGCGGCCAAGAGTCTGATGGGCCATGGGGCCCTGGTACATGGCGTGGTGGGCGTCACCCAGCTGCGGAGAGGCGTGGCCTGCCACCCCACTCAGTCTGGACACCAGGGGCCCTGAGGTGAAGTGGGCAGAGAAGTGCTGGTAGGGCAGCCGCTCCATTGGCTGCATGGTGGTGACGGAGCAGCTGCCGTAGGGCGAGACGCCGGCCCAGGTGTTGCAGCTGATGTCCTCCAGGCTGGGGACAGGCTCGGCCCCCTGGGAGGCGCTAGCGTACATACAGGCCTGCCTCTGGCTGGACTCGGTCCTGTAGGGCCCCCCGGGCAGACCCAGGCCCTGTGGGTAGCTGACGGGACGGTAGTAATGGTCGTCCTCGCTGGAGGAACTCTCCAGGTAAGCCTTCTTGTAGGTGTGCTCTCCTGAGTGACAGTCATCCTCCACTATGGACCGACAGGAAACAGTTACAGTTACAGTATGTATACATACTGTAGACTCCTATCAGCTGAACAAAACATTGTACATATTTTTACTTTAGTAATCAACTATGCTTCCCTTTTTTCATGCTTCCTAACAATCAATCCCATCTCATATATCATGATAGCCTGGCCCACCTTTTCTCTTGATGCAGTGGTAGTCCTGGCTGTGCTCGTGTGGGAGAGGGTAGGAGCCAGACTGGGGCAGGAGATCCTGTGAGGTGCTGGTGGCCCCGTTCTCACACTGGGTGTACTGGGAGGCCAGGCCACTGGGGTTGGCAATACCCTGCACCTCCCCACTGAACGGACTCTGGCTGGTGCCCACCCTCTGGCGCACCGTACTGCGAGGGACCACCGGGTACTCCTTAGTGCTGCAGACATACATACAGAGACAGGGTTAGGAAATGATGATAACATTTACTGTACTGTATGCTTCTTCAACTAATATTACCACCACTAATACTACTACTACTACTATCATTGCCATTAGTATTTAATCATCACCTAAGTATCCTAGATCAATAATCCTAATTATCCTCGTCATAGTATTTGTTCATTTATTTGCATTCATAATGCATTTTCACATGCAAAAGAAGAAGATAAATATATTACTTGACAGCCTGGTATCAATTTGAGGACTGCGTCTGACCTCAGTCATTAACCATGGCTGACTTATATTCACACTCTCTTTCGTCCAATGATCGGACACTATACCCTTCTCAATGCTAACAAACCACACTGACCATCAATGAGACAAACCCACTTAGGATTCACAGAGAGACAATGTTCCAGAGGATCAGTTTCTAGTGGAAAGACAGGGATTTATTCCAGTCACATTAATCTAGAGGATCCATGAATGGACCATTCTTGCCTCTTCTGTTTCTTTGATTTCTTTGACTGTTACCTTTGAACCAGTGACCTGGTTTTGCAATAAGCTCTCCCTTGGAAATACTAACCAAGACCAGACGTGCTGAGCTTACTGTACTTGGCAAGACAGGACAGTGGCACTTAGGAGTGATAGTCTGGTTTGGCCTTTGGCCAATTAAAATCAATTTACAAATGTCTATAAAAAAATAACTATTCCACTTACGTATTATCTTGTGACATGAACCAACTTAATCAATGTCTGACTTAGATAATCCAAAATAAAATTTGCAATATCAATTTGTTAAAAAAGTCCTGCTGGCTTACTAGAGAGAATGTTCTGTTCTCCCATTCAAAAATTCATGGGAGACAAAGTTTCACTGCAGCATTGGAAAACAAGGCTCCTTTCCCATGTTTCACTGATTTTGGAATGCTCTGTTTGAAAGGCCATGCAACATCTTAATTGGCGACCTAGGCAAGTCTCAAACCAGATTTCCTCCTTTTAAAATGTGTGGACGCATGCGTAAAGCACTCATCTGGAATTAATAAAGGGGAGGGGCATGTGGTTGATGCCGCTGCTGGACCAGCCATATCATCAATGCACAGATGACTGGTAGGAATATCGGGTAAAGATGGATTTCACTGGTTCAGAAGGCCCTGCCAGATAAGCCATAAAAGCCCTGGGACATAGAGACTGGCCTCTGCTCAAGAACTACACTAAAATCACAGCTGGGGAGAGAGGAGCAGGGGGCGGTGGGGCTCACTGAAAATAACACTCATATCTGGTTTGCATTTCACTGACTGAAGGATTACAACGGTGCTTGTGAAGTGACACTGATGACAATGTTAGTAATCCTTATCTACTGTAATATTGGTTACATTGTCTAATGTCTGTTTCCAGTTTATCATCTTACAGTATAGTGTGCTAAACAACTGCTAATGATGGTAATTTTGGATTATTTCTAGTAGGCTGAGATAGAAAAGATAGGCAACTGAACCAAAGCTTGGCCATTGGCTATGCGTCTGTTTGAGACTGTGATAGGTTTCTACAGATGTAGGTTCTTCATTTGACCAGTATTGTCATAGAAAGAGAATCGTGCAGCAAGAGGATTTGAACGTTTAGTCCATAAAGTTGCTTGATCGGTGGTTGGGCTATTAGCTGGACAAAATAGGCTATATGACAAGTGCAATACTGTTAATATAACTGTGTTAGTGCAGGTTTTCAGTGAATTTAAGTAAATCACAAAGCTCATATGCATTTCCTGTGGTGCAGGAAACTTTTCAACAACAAAAGTGTGATCAAATTAAGATCCTAGTTCTGTACCTTTGCATTCTGGACATCCGATGGAGCTCCATGTCATCACTCCCACGGAAGCCTTTTGCAAATGGGTTGTTCTCTATCTTCAACTGGGTTATCTGTAAAACAGCATGCAGATTTGTAAGTTGTTACACCATTCAACCGTCAGTTACAACAATATGTAAAAAGATAACTTAATATCACAATGCTATACTTGTGTTTCCTTTCCTCTATATTCTGTGAGGACTTATTGTGTCCTTTGAGGCCTATAGCAGGATATGTTCACTTAAAACTAGCGTGTTTACCCTCCCATGTGGAACATTAGCCTCATGATGCTTTTGGGATGAGACACTTTCCATAGGTCCACATGCGCTGTGGTCAGTCTCGTGACAAACTGAACCTGTCAAATAAGCACCTGGGGAGAAACCTCACAAAACCTGTGGTTTGAAGTCTGCTATTTAACAGTGTTGGGGAAGCTACTCTGGAAATCTAGTTTACCAAGCTACCAATTACTTCACATTGGAAGAAGTTAAACTACACTAAAGCTACCCTCTAGAAAATACAGTTAACTTAACTAAAGTTACTTTGAAAAAGTAGTTCACTACATCCAAACTACATGGTGAAAAAAATCTGAAATGCCATATAAGACAAATTGCAAGAACCAGTCACATTGCGGTCATATGTTCACAAAATTTGTAATTTACCCTATTAAACACAAAACAATGTTTCAAGTGATAATTAGACAGGTCTGATGGCAAAAAAGAATGCAGTATTGCCTACTTCACCCATATATATATATTTTTTAAACAAACTAGCCTGTAGTTCCGGTAGTTAGCTACATGGCAAAGAAGTAATTAACTTCTGAAAACGCTACCTAGATTTGAATTTAGTTAAACCACCACCAATTAACACAAAATGTAGTTAAATTACTAGTTGAACTACATGTAGTTCACTACTCCTCAACACTGCTATTTAAAGTACTTGGATGATAGGCCTACTGTACTACTTGGTTGATGTGCTCCTGTTTTGGTATTACCATTTAGATGAATTGACCATGTGCTCAGTGTAAGCACACAATCTTATCCCGAAAAACAACATTCATTCATTAATTCTAAATATGAACACTTTCTATCATAAAAGTATAGCTGGACCACACAACTCTATAAATATTCGAGTGGATCAGGCTACAGCTCTAAAGTTGACGCCAAAAATGTAATTTTCCATGGACTGTCCCCATAGGAAAGCCCTTTAAGGGTTCCAAGTAGAACACTTCCGTGTTCCATGTATAACCCCCTGTGGAAAGGGTTCTACCTGGAACCCAAAAGGTTTCTACGAACGGTTATCATAAGGGGACAGCCGAAGAACCATTTTAGGTTCTAGATTGCACCTTTTTTTCTAAGTGTAGTAACGACTCCGAGGTTAAACAGAATGCAGGGATCACCCTCTCGCAATGGCCACTGTTTCTGGCAGTTAGGCCCTAATTAGTTGGCGGGTCGAGTGCTTACCGCCTCACAACAAGAATGGATTTTTGTCCACGCACTGGCTCTCACTTTCTACGAAACCTTGAACATCTCTTGTTGAGAAAAAAACACGTTTTTAGCTTCTCGTTAATGTATGGTGCGTTTTGGCACCATGTAGATTTTCATTGAGAAGCAAATGTAGAAAATAAAGTGTGGACAATAAAGAAGTTAAAGGAATTCAATCTTTAAAAAAAAAAATGAATCGTTTTCCAACAACATAATGATTCTCAATGTTAGTTATCTATTTAAAAAATAACAACTTTTGTAAATAACTGTTGGTGGTACAAAATGTTTGCAAAAATAACTTGTAACACACCCTCAACAAAATAGCATATCCAAACGCCGAAGTAATCGCTTAGGCCTGCCATGCATATTTAATTGCAAGCCTAATATGCAGGATAATTCAGGTGAAATATTACATTAGGCGGGCAAGGATAGCATAGTAAATGTTAATGTTAATGAAACGAAACCTAATTCACTAATGAAACTTTGATGAAAAGTTTATATTACTGAGCGTCAATCAGGTTGCATCACTTATCACTTGGACGAATTCCCACCAGACTATACAAATATAAGACTATTTCCAAACGTATATTATAAATATTGAATAGTGTGCTGTTGGTTGTATCAAAGAAAGCGCCCTGAATTAACACTGATAGTATGAAAGAATTAGACAAGCCTGGGGTAACAGAGTTTCCTAACAATTCTGGAAACATTTATAGGCTTATACACCCCGTTAAATACAAAGCAAGTTGTTACCAACTCGTTAGATATACTTGTCTTTACCACAGATAGCAACCATGACAAACATTCATTCATAATACAGTAGGATACTGCATTTGTTTATATCATGCATTGCATGTGATATTTGGCTATGGTATTTACTATAATGCAATTATAATTCGTTAGAGGCAGTCAATTAGCTGGTACAATTATACGTTCAGATTCAACATGCCTAGGACCAAAGCTTTTCTGTAGCCTATTTGCCTATTGATTTGAGAACAGAAGATGTGAAAACGCGAGTTGTTTTCAAAATAGCTTACTAAGAAGGAAATTGCTATATTTGTTCAATTCAAGCCTATAGTATGGTCAAGTTTGACCGTTTTGACGGCAGATGGCTGCGTCTGCTCATGCATGGCATGATTACTTTCTCTAGTTTAATTGGCAGATGTAACCTTCTTGGATTATGTATTTGATGAAAAAGTTACGGTAATCAGACATCTATCTGGAAGTCTGGCAGGCTCTGGTAATAATAATTAGCCCATGTTGTATTCTCAGGTCCCCTCAATAAACTCCCTGAATATAATGAATGGTTTCTCCAGAGTTTCAGTCATTTGAATTTCCTGTTTCTCAGAGTCTTTGGGAATTCGGATTGGCTCAGGACACATTAAGGGTCCTCGCCCCCTTGCATATTCCCTCTGTTCCACACTAAAATCTGACTCCGACATAGTTAAAAACGGATGTTAAACAGACGCAGAAACGATAGGACAGCACTCCTAAGATTATGAGTCGTCAGAACTTGAGAAAAACGAATTCTTTAATATTATTTCGATGTCTTCTATAAACGCTCCAAATCGCAATCAAAATAAAGCGCATTCAACAAGTGGATGTAAATGTTTTCAAGTTCATATAGAAAAATATCACAATAAATATATGTATGCCTAGATATGGTAGTGTACATGAAAGAAAATATACTCATGTTTTAATCTAGAATTTACATATTTAAGTATAACTAAAATTGTAATACTTGCAAGCTCGAGTCCATGCGTAATAGTCTATGTGCCTGTGAATTATCACATTTCAATAAGAAACAAAAATAAATGCATACATTAATTAATTGTTTATGATTAAAATAATCACAATATGGACTATTTCGATATTTACTGCAGCTTCAGTATCCTATGGAGCACATTGGTGACAATAAAACAATCTGTTGCTTTATTTCTTACAGGATATAGGCTACTACATTTTCTCTAGTAATATACAATAGCCTATCAATAAAGCGCAAACATAATAAAGAACATACACTCACAGGCCAGTAATACAACTTTCAAAATGTATGAGGAGTACCTGTAATTCGTATCGTTGAGTTTAAAGTTTAATGAAACAGAACCAGTCACTGAAATGACCAAAAGTCTCTTGAGGTCGTGCCTTATCCAATATTTTGGACATTCGGTTTCCCCGGACCATAGGACAGCTTACTCAATTCTGCCAATGACTGAATATGATATCGGTGATTATCAGACGTGGGTCTTATGTTCTGCCACTGCTCATGGGGACATATAATTACATCGGACTCCATTTCTTGCGAAAGGATACACCCTATCCGTTTTATTATTCAAGCTTTGATAATGAGCTCATTCGTCGGCTGTATGTTTTACCGTCAGGTCTTTAGCAGCAATAAAGCCTACAGCATGAGCAACTTTCTGATGCTAATGAACTGTTTTCGATTATTCCATGAATTTTTTTCCTATGTGTTGTGACGTTTTGTGTCACTTTCAATTGACAAGGCGATGCAAAAAGGCGTTTTTTTCTCTATGCTTATAAGTCAAAAAGTTTGTATTAGTTATAAACTCTGTGTAATTAATTACTAATCTATGATACACTGACAAATTCACAACAATTTAGGCTATTCACGCGTACAATACAATGACTTAAATATGTCCAAAATCGAAGACTTACCTTATGGTTCTGGTAGGACGTAACCGCAATGAAGGCAGTCTCTGGGAAGACGTGGGTACAAAACGCCGTGTTCTTGGAGCCAAAGCCGTTATTTTCATCCGCTTTCACGATGTGAATCCTGGGTTGGTATTTATGCATGGAGTTCAGGATAATCTGAAGAGAGAAATGTATGCCTATTTGTATTTTGACAATTTCTGTTTTCTCCTGACAAATAGGACACATAAGCTTACCAAAACACAAAGTCTGATATTATCAAAATCACATTCAGATAAATCTAAACCAGTGTTTTTTTTGTTGAGTTTGCCCTAGTACTACACAACTGATTCTACAAATCAACTCATCAACAAACCTTTGATTAGTGGAATCAATCTGGTGTGTAGTGCCGGGGCAAATGTGTAGCCATTTGGGTCCCCAGCACCAAGAAACATAGTTCTAAACCCATTCAGAAAATTCAGATCAACTCAAAATACTATTGCTAGTGCTTTGAATAAAACATACAAATATACTGAACAAAAATATAAACTCAATGACTGAGTTACAGTTCATATAAGGAAATCAGCCAATTGAAATACATTCATTAGGCAGTAATCTATGGATTTCACATGACTGGGAATACAGATATGCATCTGTTGGTCACAGATACCTTAAAAAACAAGGTAGGTGTGTGGATCAGAAAACTAGACAGTACTGTATCTGCCTTATGCAGCGTGACACATCTCCTTCTCATAGAGTTGATCAGGCTATTGATTGTGGCCTGTGGAATGTTGTCCCACTCCTCTTCAACAGCTGTGCGAAGTTGATGGATATTTGGTGTGAACTGGAGCACGCTGATGTACACGTTAATCCAGAGCATCCCAAACATGCTCGATGGGTGACATGTCTGGTGAGGATGCAGACCTTGGAAGAATTGGGACATTTTCAGCGTCCAGGAATTGTGTACAGATCCTTGCGATATGGGGATGTGCATTATCATACTGAAACATGAGGTGATGGTGGCGGATGAATGGCACAACAATGGGCCTCAGGATCTGATCACGTTATCTCTGTGCAGTCAAATTGACATCGATAAAATACAATTGTGTTCATTGTCCATAGCTTATGCCTGCCCATACCATAACCCCACCACCATGGGGCACCCAGTTCACAACGTTGATATCAGCAAACTGCTCGCCCACACGATGCCACACACATGGTATGCGGTTTAATGGCTGTTTGGATGTACTGCCAAATTCTCTAAAATGACGTTGGTGGCGGCTTATGGTAGAGAAATTAACATCAAATTCTCTGGCAAAAGCTCTGGTGGACATTTCTGCAGTCAGCATGCCAATTGCACACACATTTTAGAGTGGACTTTTATTGTCCCCAGCACAAGGTGCACCTGTTTAATGATCATGCTGTTTAAGCAGATTCTTGATTTGCCACAACTATCAGGTGGATAGATTATTTTGGCAAAAGAGAAATGCTCATTAATAGGGATATTAACACATTTGTACACAAATGAGAGAAATAAGCTTTTTATGAATATGGAACATTTCTGGGATCTTTTATTCCAGCTCATGAAACATGAGACCAACACTTTACATGTTGCATTTATATTTTTGTTCAGTGTATATAAAACACACAAAATATTTATTAAAACCAAGAATACTCATATAGCAATTCACTTTACCTTTATTTAACTAGGCAAGTAAGTTAAGAACACATTCTTATTTACAATGACGGCCTACCCTGGCAATTGTGTTCCGCCCTATGGGACTCCCAATCACAGCCGGATGTGATGCAGTCTGGATATGAACCAGCGACTGCAGCAACACCTCTTGCACTAAGATGCAGTGCCTTAGACCGCTGTGCCTTAGACCGCTGTGCCTTAGACCGCTGTGCCTTAGACCGCTGTGCCTTAGACCGCTGTGCTAATCGGGAGCCCAAGATACAGTATATGTACATTTATTTGACCATATAATTTAAAGTACAGTCAAAATCAAAATGTGAGCATAGCTTATATGTAACTCTACAAACACATCACTGAAGGGCATGACAGTAATACATTCAGTAATACATTACAATGCTCTTTACATCCCATGAAAATGCACATATGTCAAAAAAGACGAGTTCCCATTGTAACACGTGAACATCTTCTCTTTCCCTGCATTTGCCCTGACTCCTCCGGTCTAGTAACGCTAAGTGATGACTACTACCATTGGCGACGTTAAGATGCGGTCCACCCAGCTGAACTTGAGCCCTGAACTCTTCTCATGAGGCCATCTCATCCGCAGGCTTTAGTCTAATTGGTCTGACATACTGTGGAGTCATGGGCATCAACCATGAACAATCTAATGATTTTTAATTTCATTAAATCCACTTACATTTGCAGATAACAAAACAGGGTTTTTTTTCTCCATTGCCCCCTCAGGAACCCCCTGCACCCCTGCCTCTGGGCATTCCACCTATTTCTTATCTGTAGGGTTGTTTTAGTACTTTCCTTTCAATTGCCATGCTGCAGAGAAAAGGGAGAGGATGCCCTGACCTCCTAGACTGCTGGGGAATTACAAAGACATGAACTCGGTGGATTCTCACAGCTGATTGAACAGTTCACCCTCAGAATAGAGAGTAAATAGTTATCCACTGTGAATTTTCCAAAAGCACTTTGATAGTAGGTTAGTGTACAATGCATTTGATTGTCTTCGAAACCAAAAAGGGGTGACTGTACTAACAGCCAACACTGGAAATGCATTGTGACTCACATTGATGTTACCCATTAAAAATACAATGGGTCAAAGCTGAAGTATTTTTGAAGTATTTTAAAACACTGAATTAGATAAAAGCTGTGGGAGAAAACAGAATGTATGCTCACATTCACCAATCCCACCACAAAGCCTTCAGAGGAGGTTGGTTAGGGACTTGTAAATAATTTATGAACAACAGCCTATATCACTGCAAATGTCAAAGTTATCTGTCTTACAGATTCACTATGATACAAACCATGGGGATGCTTTGATTTAACACATGCAGATGGCCGCAACCTTGTTTTCTAACTCCTGAAGACATCTATGTGCCATGTGACCTACACCAAGAGTCTTGTGTTCATTTTCTACAGACAACAACATGAACCACAGACAGGGTCGGGGTTCCCTTCGTGTCTGTCAGTCTGTGAACGGGTGACCACAGAGCACAGCAGACCACCCACTAGGCCTCCAGCACACGCCTTGTCTCCCTGCCCATTTGGCCTTGCTCTCTGCATCTCCATTCTCCCCGACTCTGTGTGATAGTATTTAATGATAGTGGGGGATCAGCCTGGGTCCCCAGCGGCTGCCCTCTGCTTTCAAGTTCCTCCACATCAGAGGGCTTTCTGAAGCCTTTGGATTAACAGGCTTTGTACACCATCATCTATTGCTCATCTCACACTGCCATTGGAACATAAACAGTGGGATATCCACACTCCACCCTCCTGGCTAAAACATGTGTGGGGAGGACAGAACGAGTGCACCAGCACCAGCAAATCGGGGGAGAATATGAATAACATTGAGAAATGTTTCTCAAGTTGAGATGGAGATCAAAGCCCTAGCTGAGGCTTGTGATAAAACGTAGGCCATAAACTGAAAATGGGTAATCATATGTTAATATGCATACTATTGGTATTAGATAGAAACTAACGCCTCAATTAGCAACCTAACCCAAATAACTGAGATTATACCATCTATATGATTGAGAGTCAACAAACATCTATCTATATATTGTCAATAAGATGTACTGTAAACTTTAACAATAGCAAAATTAACTGTAAAAATCAAACCAAATATCAGAAATCCCTTCAATAAACTCACATTCACATTCAATTACAAACATACACAGTCATAAAAACATTCATTTCAACCTTCTGAAACCTACAGGAGTCACTGGTTTATCCCAGCATGCTCTCTGGCTGGGGAGGGGAGGCCCTGCTCTGTTCTGCCTAATTACCAAACAATTGTAAAGAATTGTACTGTTTCCTCCTAACTGTCTACAACCTACCTCACTGACATGTTTCAACTCCATGTCTGATGCTAGTAATTATAAATTGTCTCAAAGTTATTTCAACCAGCTGGACAAACAAGCTGATAGAATCGTTTTTTGGCCTAGCACCAGTATTTCATTTATGAATCCTATGGAACTTTCTGAGCACGAAAGAGGGCATGCCAGGAACCACTGCAACCAATTAAAAATGCATTCTGGCCCGAAATTTACAACACTGCTCACAATCCAACTGAACTGAGCTCCAATTTCATTCTACCAGCTGGGATTTGGCAAGGCAACAATCACTATAAATTCTCACACACTGCCAAAGGAGTCATGTGATCAGGCAGAAGATAGATAGTGCTGTGTGTGCTGTAGGTGCTTTGGTCAATGGTTAAAGAGAGTACAATCTGTCATATTGCTGACTTCAAAATCACACGCATTGTGCTGTAGATTTGCAGTGAGCCAATACTTTTACACATGCAAACAATGCAAAATGGTTTCCAATCAACATACTCCCTACTACGGCTATCATCAATGATGGCAAATTGCTGTTAAATCTGTGACCATATGATTATATGCTGACCTTTATAGTGTTATGGTTTGCATCCAGTTTGATATTTGCTTATAGCAGAAAGAATAGGCTCAACCAATTGCAATTCTAATCAGCTTCATACATGTAGAAGCAACAAGCAGGTGACCAATATTGACACATTCCTTCATGCCATAATTCAAGAGATGGATAGAGTAAGTTTATCACTTAACTTTCTAGAATTGTTGTAGTTTTCTCACTTTTTTCTTATTGCCTATTTTGTGCATAATCCACTTCCTTGTTTCAATTTCTTTAACAACCAATATTGTTCTTGTGATTGTCAATTAACAAAATATTAATAATTGCATAGGGCAGTTTGTATGTCCTATAAAGGATATAACTATTGTATCGTAATCAGTCCTATCCTGTATTCTCTGTTTAGGTGTCTAATTTGGACACAATGTCACCCAAACCTGGACCCACATGAACCACATCTCTAGCCCAGAGCACAATTTTTAACATCGAAGAAAATCGATTATGTAAGTGATATTTGTGTTTGCTATATTGTTTCAGACATGGATCACAAAATCTAGGGTCTTGGGAGTTCATAATGAGAGCGTCGTTAAAAGGAAAGAAACGGATGCCATCTGACTTCTAATCTTTACTAATGCATGCAGATGTTGTGTTGATAATTATAAGCCACAGTATTCCTTTACGAAAATCATTATGCGATTTACAGACCAACACATAAATTATGAAGAACCGTAAACATACATGTCCAAAAGGATCCAGGTGGTTGTTTGTCAGTTTCAGCTTCTGGAAAGAGACTAGCTGCCTCATCCAATGCGCCCCAGTCGCAGGAGAGTCCGGGTGAACGTAGAGCCTCCCGGGCATGGCAGGTTCGGCCTTCCCGGTCACAGACCTGAATCACACCACCAAAGTCAGCGTTTAAAAAATACTTTCCCTACTTCCCCATAGTTTCCCACTGCTGTTTATGAAAATGCCTCAGACACAATTCACTTTTAATCAGAAATACAGGTTTAGCCTAATTTGTCGCCAAAGCTTCTTCGAAATAAATTAATTTAAGCTATTTGGTAGTAGGCCTAGGGTTTGTTCCAAAACTGGAGATTTTACCAAGGTTATCCCATTATAGGCCAATAGTTCGTGAAATTGAAGGTTCGACAAATACCTTTAGTTTGTAGTTTTTAATACTGTCCACGTATAGCCTATTTGTGTTTAGCCTACTCTCACCCCAAAGTAATACGAATGGCACATTTTTGGGAAAAAGGCTATTGTGTGACAATAAATGCAAACTGAACACATGTTTTTATATAATATCCTACATTAAGCCTATAGTCTTGTGTCCTATGGCGTGCTATACCTTGACCAACAACAAATAACCTGCAATTTGGCACGGGGGAACATTATTATCTTAGTTGACCAAGAGCGGATTAGTTCCACAACATGCGCTGAACAGGTCATTATCAGCGTTATTTGCATGTGATTATACTCTTTAAAAACTCTCAATAGAAAACCACTGACCCCAAAAAGGCATTGTTGACCAGATGGACATGGCAGATTGTGTTTAAGCTACGTTTCACGGACGGCAAAGAGAATGCCTCAGAGGTGTCAGAAGAGAGCTACACCCTCACCATACGAAACATCAACGCTATATTAAATTCGCATAAAACACAAAAATAGCCTAAGCCTCCATTCCGTAGTCAGCACAACTCCGCAGCACTTTCCAAGGATCCCCCAACTCAATTGCCTTACTCCACCCGAAAGCCATTTCTTCTTCTTCGGATTTGGTAAAATTGTATTTTAAACTACAATAGGCTGCACAGCCTACAGCAAGCAACATGTTTATACATTTGAGACATAAGGAATAGTTTGCTAAAGATTGCCTACTAGGCCTACGAAATGCATGGGAAAATAATTTGAGGCATAAACCGTAGGCCTAACCTTACAAATTCAATAAAACATGTTTTTAGTCCCAAGACTGATTATGAATCTCATTCCATAGCGTGAAGTATTAGGCAATTTATTGACATAAACTGGATACATTCTTATAGGCCTACTGGGATAATTTATTGCACATTGACTACAGTTTCCATATATCGATGTATGCAATAGTAGTAGCCTGAGGGCATAGGCCCATATGCTACTGAACTGCACTGTGCAGCTATTAAAACTCGCAAACAGAAAACGCCTCATTATAGGGTTGTGAAACATCCTGGAGCAGAAAATACGTATCATAATGTGTTCACGTGATCATGTTGCATACAGGTAGTTGTGATACGGTTTTGGAAATAGCCTGGAACGATCCAAGAGGCACTTGTTTTGAAAAAGTCCTACATACCATTTATTATCGGCGAACTTGTAGCGATGGTCGTCCGCAGGCACGACATCCATCAGGAGTATGTATTTTGTTTTAGGGTTCAATCCAGTGACCTTCACTTTGAAGCTGGGAAACATTCTTCTGCAAATGAAGCACGATGAAATAGTTACACAATGCAAGTGCAAATGTCTCCCATGAATAAAGTATGACTGCTATCATTGATTGAAGTGACCATTTGCTTAAGGGAATGTAGGATTATTGACACATTTATGGAATAGTCGATATTGTTCAACTCTACATGATGTCCTGCCTGTCATATAAATTGATTACAGTTCCGAAATCATACTGTTAAAATTAATGAACTTCTACAACCTTGACACAGACCTTGCATAGAAGCCCACAACTTGTTCCAAATTTAGCAAGCTTAAACAAATATACGAATGACCTACACTCCACGTCTTTAGGGGTGGGTGTAAACCCCACTGGTTCAAAATGAATATCAACGTCAGACATATACAACCAAATGAAGCTTAGAACATCAATCAATAAAACAAAATAAAATAAATTGAAACTAAAAGTAGCCAAATATATATTTTGTTCGTTTGGAAGCGACTGCATACTTTTACGCATGCAACAAAAGAAAACAGGCTATTCTGCGAAGGAATGGGCCTATTGTTTCTCGGTTTAAGGAAGCTTATTTTAAATCAAATGCCCCACTAAAACCAGATGCATGTGTGACGCGTGCACATATATTTCCAGATGTGCCAATTTCCACAAGTAAAACGTCAGCAATGGTATAGAAATTGCTAAAGAAAATAAGTCGTACGCTGAAGTGGCGATTTGTTTTACTAATCCTTTATTTAACTAGGCAAGTCAGTGAAGAACAAATTCTTATTTACAATTACGGCCTAGGAACAGTGGGTTTGCCTTGTTCAGGAGCAGAAGGACAGATTTTTACCTTGACAGGGATTCGAGGTATCAACCTTTCCGTTACTGGCCAAAAGCTATAACCACTAGGTTACCTGCCGCGCCGGATGATGGGAAGGAGTAAGGGCTGAGCAGGGATGGTTAATAAAGTCTTAAACCAAAAAGGGGGAATGAATGGACATTATATAAAGACGGCTTTATGCAGCCATGAGAAAAAACATGAACCTAATGCACCTAAGAAGGCTATTGAGACATCACTGAAATGAATAATAAATACCTAAAAGCCACAAGACGATTTGTTAACATGAGCAGAGACCACCGACCATCATGCATATTGAAGTTCACAGGTACAAGAATATCTCAACCATATTCCTTGAGAGTTTCTAAACAGGCCAGTTAGACGGAATTGCTAAACGGATTTACACTCCGCCCCCCTACTTTTTGTCTTGAAAAGTCATTCGACAATGTTTTCAATATGGCAAACGTGACGAACAACTAGGGTAGAATGAAAAGACGTATTCAACTTGGAAAAATACACCTCAAAAATAAAATGGATGGAGAATGTGAGAGAGGATTACAAGAATGGAGGTGATATAACGTGTAATATATGTCACGTGTTGTTTATTTGACTTGTATCTAGCCAAGGGTCTGTCTTAAAATGACTGCCTATATAGATGTATTTATGGCGCTATCTCTTGGCCTATTGAGAAAAGTGAAAGTAGGCCTCCTTCCAGAAACGAATACAGCATTAATTTCACTATCGCATTATTGAATAGTAAAACCTCTCATCTCTGTGCTCATACATCAAACATAACATGGACGGATTCACTTTTTCAGACACAGAGCTGTCTAAATTAGTACCACTAAATGTTGACAATTTTTGTCAACAAATAATTATTCAAACTTAACCTCACATGTATGCCTAAGCGTATGGCATACATGGATAATTCATATAATTAAAGCATACACACATGACATAACTAATTTCAGTAATATATTGGTGTATGTATGTATATATTGACCATGGCAACAATATTTAAATAATTGTATGTTCCTAAAATGTATCTGCATAGCCCATAATGCCCGTTTATGCAGGCGTTGCCCTCTTACCTTCCTGCTTTGGTGATAATCATCTCCGTCCCCACCTCGTGAAACTTCTCCCACAGTTCCCTCTCGTGCAGGTACACTTTTATCCCCTCCATTCCCTTCACAATTAGACAAGTCAAACGAATATCAATATCACTTTTCCTTGCAGTTGACATCATTCTGCAAGCTTAATTAGCCCAATCATTATACAACTAATATATACTTCTCTATGTCATGTAATTCATACCGGGACAATGTTGTAGTGTACTATACATTCCATCATAGTTTAACTAAAACCTATAGATATTAATATCATATTAACCTACTATTCACATGTGACTACTCTGCAGTAATACTATAGATAGGCATATAGGTCTAGAGCAACCTCTAGGCAGTGACTTGAGGCTCTCGACCTGAAGTGCATAGGTTCAAAACAGTTAGTAACGCTGACCTGTTGAATATATGTCGTCTGGGAGGATGGAGATTTGCCCGACGTTCCATGTGGTTTATCTGCTTTACTCTCGGAGTGCAATTCCTTTGACTCTGAACCGCTTGTCGAATTTTGGAGCCCAACGGTTTCATCCTGGTCCGCCATGTCTGGAGCTCCGGAGACCAAGGCCTCAACTGTCAGATCGAAACAAAAGCACATTTTAAGGTCACATTCTCAGTCCTGAATAGACAGACCTATGCGCATAACTTTTTTTCCAATACATTTTTGATGTGACATTAGTCAATTGAAATTCCAGTTCGACTGAAACGACTTGTAGGTCAAAATAAAATACCAATGACATGCTCAACACACGCAGTCTTCATACTTTTAATACATTTCAGCTTGCGACTCTTTCATTGAAGAAAGATTGAGCATGTAATGATTCGCAACTGCTATACGTCTATGGCTTTCATTATAATTGATATAATAACGAAGAAAATAAAGACAGCAATAATTGTAGCAGAAATGATTACAATAAGAAATAAGTATGTTGGCTACTAGTATTAATAAGCATAGCAATGGTGATACATGCTTAGCAAGGACACCACTCATAACGTGTCTAAACTCGATAATGCTGGCTTTGCTAGTAGACTATTTTTTAATACTAGGGAAGTCAGTTAAGAACAAATTCTTATTTACAATGACGGCCTAATGGGGAACAGTGGGTTAACTGCCTTGCTCAGGGGCAGAAGGACAGACTTTTACCTTGTCAGCTCGGGGATTCGATTCAGCAACCTTTCGGTTACTGGCCCAACACTTTAAGCACTAGGCTACCTGCCGGCGTGATGTTTATTGTAGGGAATCTAGACAAATTATTACAAAAACCTTAAATTCGGGACAAAACCTATAGGCTATGTATTCCTTGGATGCTAGATGGCGATGGTAACAACTACCACCACTCCAAATAGTAAGATATATGTATTTGTATAAACAGAGAGCACGACGTATAGTCAAAATGGTCTAATGCACGGCTTCTGTATCCAAACGCGTCCCCAGCTCCTTGCAAAAACAGACGTGATGTTTTCCCCAATACGAGGGCCTAAACTGACATGACCTGCGATAACAATTACCATAATGAACCACTAACCACGATGACACCGGGTAGCCTACTCCGTACAGTAAAAACGGATTTACCTTGTAACCAGAAACGTCACTTTCAATCTTGTGAAGCTATGGAACAGCCGAGGTAGTTACTTCAAAAAATGTTTGCTAAGAGTTTCCACCCAATTCAATGTATAATCCCAATGTGTAGCCAGAAAAGGCTATCCAGTATCTCCATGGATTGTCTCTATCTTCAGATTGACTGCGCCCTAGCGACCAAGACCATTCAAGAGTCTTGCAAAGATGGCTAAAATAACGCGCGCGGTGTTACTTTATTGTACATCTTATAGTCGAGATGTTCGGGAAGCCTTCCCTGGTGATAGCACATAGCAATATAGCAGTGTTCCAGAGGAGCAAGTCCTTCACCAAGCTTCTTTCCTCCCTCCTCTCTCTCTCTCCCTCCCTTCACACACCAACGATCCACAGTAGTACGCGTTACGAAGCGGAAGCGCTGAGTCTGTGACGAGCTAGTTTGGGTTGTCCTCTCTGCCTATCCAGTGCCTGAACAGGAATGGTCACCCTCAAGTATAGTCTTCTTCAGGTCCAGTCTCCCACGTCCCTCAACCCCCTCCAAAACCTCTCATTTGCTGCTAAATCTGCTGGAGATATTTTCCCATTGCGCAAACTCAGTAACGTTTGCAATTGTGATTTTGTTTACAGAAATAACTCGTCACGATTAATTAAGAGACAAACACCGATAAAGGCATGTGTTAGAATACATTCATCATATTTAAAAAAAAAAATGTATACTTACAAATTTAGCCTAGGCTATATGCGTCATGCATCAGAGAACTGAACAAATAAACCTTTGAATATAATTATATGGGCAGATCTGAGAACAATAGTCAACAAAAGCATATAAGAAAATAGGACTGCATGTGCAGTGTAGGCAACAATAAGTAAATTGTAGCCTACAGAAAATATCAATGCAATGTGTGAATGAGCTGCGTCTGACCCTTCATCTCGCCTCGTCAACATTATTTGGAGCATTAAGTGTGGGCCACGGCCGCATAACTTTACAATGAGTGAATAACCATTACAAGATAACACAACACAATTGTATAGGCCATCATTTCCATGACGATATGCCTGCAATGTAAATTGAAGGCCAGATATCGTACATATCTGTATTTACGTGTGAATTCAAAATCACACCACATGGAAGATTCTCCATTGCGCGCAGGGAGGTTGACATACTGAGCTTGGTCGTTGAAGTCTTTGGCAGTCTACTGTATATAGGGAACACAAAATGACTGAATAATCCTCAATTCTAGTATTAAACAGACGTTCTTCTTATGTGGACAACGCAGACATTTCTGTTTTATGGCTTCATGATGGTGGGAATCCTCCACCGTGCACACGACATTAGGTTTGTTTCACCCGAGGCTATTATTCTGATAAAACCACATTTGGCTTTCAGACCATTTCCTATATGATTTAATTCAGTGAGGTGTGACACGTCGAACGGGAAGAACCGTGTGACAGAAACTATACAGAGCTGGTACTAAAGACACCTCACACGGCGTGGTATGACCCCATAGGCTGTTGGTCTATGTTCATTCAGTGGCACGATGTCAATATTTAGACTTCTAAGATGTCAGTTGTTCTTATGCCAATTACCATAACCCCTACCATAACCCCTGTAGCCCACCCTGCCCCACACCACATATGTGACGACTGACCGCTATGACTCATCATCACAAACAGCATTTCTATTCACGTGTCAAAATATTACACATCACCAAAGAAGAAAGTAGACCTACCTCCAAAAGGACAATGTTTATAAATAAATAAACGACATTTAGACTAAACGAACTCATCAGCTTTAGGCCTAGGGGGAGACAAGTCCGTGCCAAATTTGGTATCAAAATATCGGTTTATCTTGTCTGACGTTTGTGCCTGGTGCGTCTAGGAATTCTTGCTCCTCATTGTGTGAAATGTTAGCCTATAGATAGATATACCACATACACCAACAGGACAAACTGGACTGCGCTATATAGCAAATAATAACCCGTAGGCTCACACTGAAGATCATGGGAACCGGTTCTTTGCAATGATAAAATGCTAATCCAGCAAACTCATGATAAAGTATTGCCACATTCTTGGCCACCGGGGGCCACACAAGAGCTCCTCAATATATGCACTGAACTCTTACGCACCAAAGCATTCCTCTTTCGATAATTTTGAGGAGGAAAATAAAGTAGCAAATCTGAGTGAGTGAGATAGGCTGACCTAGCAAAACAGCTAAGGATTGTATGCGTCGAAAGATAAAGAAATTGTCAAAGGCTACATTTGGGTAAATCGTTGTATAGGTCTAATTGCTACTACTAATAAAATATTTTAGTCTTCCACAAAAATAATACTCTAAATATGGAAGACCTTCGGGAAGTGAGACTCAAGCGTTGAATGAAACATACATAATAAATAAATTAGCATACCTGAGGATATATAACGTTAGGCTAGTCTGCTCAATGCATTATTCTGTAAAAATAAATATGGACAAAACGCAGGTAACAGCGGGAGTAATGTATTTAGGAAAAATAACATTTAGGGTTAAAGAGAGACTTTCCAAATACTAGAAGCGCAAATAGCCTATCACACAAAGGGGTGGACTTTTTTGTTGTTGTCAAAGACAATATTCCCATTTAAATTCATAGTTCTTAATTGCATGTGCGTGAGACAAAACAAATAATCATTATTACCAACTCCCTAAATGAGACGTAGCTTTTGAATTGTGTATATGGATGGCTACATTACTTTTTAAGGGTGATGCAGCTTACTGGATTGTGTCAACATTACACCCGACTGGTCACTGAAATGGATAGGCCTACTATGTAAACTCTCATAATGCATTGTTTAGCATGGTGGTGATATGGGGCTAATCCTAAAACAAATTGGGTCATTCCAGTTTGGTGCCGAATACACAAGCATGTTCATGATGTTGTTTTTTCACTCCAAAATATTAAACAAAACGTTCACTTCTTCGAGGACATCTGACGCAACTGGTGGAACCATAACCTACTAGAATAACCATAGTCTTCCTCATCATAATCATCGGTATCATCATCATCATCGTCATCATCGTCAACAACAGGTAAACATTTGCGTAACGGGACTCAACCCTTCATTTTTCCAAATAGGTATGAGGCTCCATTATCAATATGAAGACTGAAATCGTTTTACAGATCAAAAGTTATCGTTGAATGTTAATGGGAAATTATTGTCAATTGGGAAAATATCAAATTATCAGAGATTATAGCCTAATACTTAAACCAATTTACTTTCAACATAGATTTGCCCACATTTTGATTCCTGCTATGTAATGAAGTAAAAACGAAAAACAACAACAAAACACCAATCACTTTAGCTGTGTAAAGGGACTGCTTCTGTAATTCGTTTCAAAATAACTTTTGGACGTGAACTTTAGAAAGTCAAACTGTTATTACTTAACTTAATATTTTATTGCAATTAATGATATAGACATTTAAACAACATGTACATTTCTCTTGATTGGTCCATATCCATAGCCTAACGCATGAACAACACTAACGTTAGAGTTAAAATGTCTCACCATTACACGGCCAAGTCCAGAAACGCAAAAAGGTCGAGTAGATCAAAATCAAGGATAAAGTGTCAAACCTGTATTAGGTTGCCTTTATAGTTAGGCTCCTCTAAAGCCTAACTACGTTAATAACAATAATGTTGTTATGTAACTCAGCTAGGCCTTGTGTAGATAGCCTACAATCGATAATTATGAATTGTAATACAGGTACACTGTAAAAACGTATTATAGTTAGTCCTACTAAGTATTTACATGTACCAGCATCGAGGTATTATAACAAGGAATTGAGCAGCATGGCACTGTAGCTTATCTTTCAAATTGATGTTAAAGCTGGAATCCTTAATTGAAACAATAACACTGCATGTGTTTCGCAAAAAAAATCTGAGGGATGGGCCTGGAGAAATTGAACAATTCTCAAATTCAAAGCGTGAGGACTGACCATCCATGATATAAACATTCGAGTTTTAACCATGTTTTGAGGCTAGAAAGTATTTGTTTACATTTACTTTGTTTACAAATGTTGAAATATAACAAGCGTATGGCGCTGATGGGGTACGACAGCCTTTATTTTGAAGTTATATTCTTCAACAGTCAATGGTTCAATATCGTTAATTTATAAGCCCAAACATTGATGCAGCAACTAAGGATTCTTTAAGGGATTAGGAGAGAGCACTCTTTATTTTGACCTTAATTTAACTAGGAAAGTCCGTCAAGATCACATTCTTATTTACGGTGACGGCAGACCCGGACCAATTGTACGTAGCCCTATGGGACTGTCCTATGGGACTGGCCCAATGACGGCCGGATGTGATACAGCCTGGATTCGAACCAGGGACTGTCGTTACGGCTCTTACACTGAGCTGCAGCGCTTTAGACTGCTGCGCCACTCGGGAGCCAGATACAAAAACAAAAACAAGAGCACTAAATGTATGCTGTTAAACTTAGTTCTGAGCATAAATCCTAATTTCGAAATTATGTTTTAACAGTGGCCTACACTAGGATAATTTTATCATGATGAATTTGTATATGGCTATATTTTAGAATTTGTTTAAATACACTGTAATTCCGGTGTATTCATCGAAGTCTGTGTTTTTACAAATTTACATTTAAAATCCCTTTGCAATCCAAGGGTGCACGTGAACAAAACTGACAAATGAATTAATGGAAATGGAAAAGTACGACACGTGAATTATTATAACAATACTACTAAATTGTATTTGTCAGACGCCTTTCAAGACACTCAAGGACATCTTACATGAAAAGTAGGCTAACATAAAATGTAGTGCAGTACATAAAATCAAGTGCATCAATCAATAGTGAAGTATAAAATCAAGCGAAACAGGACCAGGCGAAACAGGACAGATCACATAGGGATACTGGGAATTAAGGCACAGAAGTGTGGGTAGGACAAAGTCAATCAGAGGCTATAGGCCATCAAACGCTTTTGTGCATAACACAATCTCAAAGATTTAGGGCTGGATTAAATTCTTATCGCGGAAGTATCGCGAAAGATTGCGTTAAAATGCAAAGGTAATTTCCGATTGAGCTGACACATGCAGCATACATGGAAACATTGCCTTTCAATTTCAATCGCGCTTTTACAAAACTTCTGCGATGAGAAAACATATTTGTATTCATTAGTGAATAAAGGCACTGCCCCTAATTTGCACTTTCCTTTGCCCAATAATTGTGGTTATATGTTCATAGACATTGCCATAGTCCTACAACTTTTATATAACATGTAATTACTCATAAACCTGATCGGAAAACATTTTAATGTTAACATTAGCCTATACATCACATTTTTTTTCAAGGACGTTCATTATAGAGCTCGCCAGTTTGTAGTCTTACAAACCGGAAATTAGTTACCTCTGGTTAGTTCGGATAGAATCGGGTTTTGGATTAACGCCAACAACAAGGTCTGAGGTTAACACAGGTTGGGGAGATGTTATACCTTTTGTTCTATGAGATAATATCAGTCAGTTAACATGACCTTTATGAATCATGAAGCCTTTATGTGCTTTTTTTTATTGCATAGATGCTTCAAAATTCACAAAAAGCTAAATTAGTTTATGAAGATTATTTCATAGAACAAAACGTAAGATATACGATCTCCTAAGCCTGTTTACCACAGACGTTATTATCAGCGTTTATCCCAAAACTCCATTCATTTCCCCATAGGCTTTGACCAACAAGCTGTGCACTTTAAAACCGGAAAAATTCTCAAACATTTTGAGGAAAACGATTATCTAAAAAAAATTAAGTTAAGAAACTTAAATAGTTGAAGTGAGCAGTATTACATTCATATGAGTAATACAACTGCAGTTTTTTTGTGTGAGGTATACTTACATTTAACTCCCCCACTAAGCCACACCTCCAATAATTTCCCAGTGTACCTTGCCTTTTCAATTGAATTGCACAGTTTACCACCCATGACTATATTTGTTAGTGAAAGAGATTTGGTTGTTCAATTCGTTCATTTTCAGTACTGAGACCTTCACCAAGTGAGTTGCTAGGCAAATATTATCAACATAATTGAAACAAACTATACACTTCATGACCAAAAGTATGTGGACACCTGCTCATTGAACATCTCATTCCAAAATCATGAGTATTTATATGGAGTTGGTCCCCCTTTGCTACTATAATAGCCTACAATCTTCTGGGAAGGCTTTCCATTAGATGCTGTAACATTACTGCAGGGTCTTGCTTCCATTCAGCCACAAGAGCATTAGTGAGGTCGGGCACTGATGTTGGGTGATTAGGCCTGGCTCGCATTAGGAGTTCCAATTTATCCCAAAGGTGTTCAATGGGGTTGAGGTTAGGGCTCTGTGCAGGCCAGTCAAGTTCTTCCACACCGATCTCGACAAACCATTTCTGTATTTACCTCACTTTGTGCAGGGGGAGGGGGGCATTGTCATGCTGAAACAGGAAAGGTCCTTCCCCAAACTGTTGCCACAAAGTTGGAAGCACAGAATCGTCTAGAATGTAATTGTATGATGTGGCGTTCCCTTCACTAGAACAAAGTGGCCTAGCCTGAACCATGAAAAATAGCCCCAGACCATTATTCCCCCACCAAACTTTACAGTTGGCACTATGCATTTGGGCAGGTAGCGTTCTCAGGGCATCCACCAAACCCATATTCGTCTGTCGGACTGCCAGATGGTGAAGCGAGATTCATCACTCCAAAGAACGCGTTGCCACTGCTTTAGAGTCCAATAGTGGTGAGCTTTACACCACTCCAGCAGACGCTTGGCATTGTGCATGGTGACCTTAGGCTTGTGTGTGGCTGCTCGGCCTTGGAAACCCATTTCATTAAGTTCCCGAAGAACAGTTATTGTGCTGACGTTGCTTCCAGAAGCAGTTTGGAACTCGTTAGGGAGTGTTGTAACCGAGGACAGACTTTGTGCTTCAGCGCTCAGCGGGCCCATTCTGTGAGCTTGTGTGGCCTACCACTTCACTGCTGAGCCGTTGTTGCTCCTAGACGTTTCCACTTCACAATAACAGCACTTACACTGCCCTGCATCTCTAGCAGTGCAGAAATTTGACAAGCATACTTGTTGGAAAGGTGGCATCCTATGCCGGTGACATGTTGAAAGTCATTCATTGAGCTCTTCAGTAAGGCCATTCTACTGCCAATGTCTATGGAGATTGCATGGCTGTGTGCTTGATTTTACACACCTATCAGCAATGGAGCTGACTGAAATAGCCGAATCCACTAATTTGAAGGGATGTCAACATACTTTTGTAGATATAGTGTATATTGTAAGGCCTTCAACAGAGGCTTGAAACTCATAGTTTACAAGGCCACATCAGGCCTGCAAGTAGGGTTGAAAAATTCTACAAACTTTCCAAATTCTTCCAAACAGGATTCCTGCAAATCCTGGGAAATTTACCGGAGTTTTGCAACCCAAACTGTAAATCACATTATGCTGGATTGCAAAATGATGCCTAGTCAGTGTCTGCTCCCGCTCCCTTTCTCTGGCGCTCGAGGGCGCCAGGCGGCAACATATTTACGCACACCTGTCACCATCGTTACGCGCATCAGCGCTTCATCAGACCCACCTGGACTCTTTTACCTTATTGATTGCCTCCACTATATCTGTCACTTCCTCAGTTTAATCCCTTTGTCTGTATTAATGTAGTTTTGTTCCACTTGTCCAGACACTGTCCCTGTTTTGTTTCTTGTTCATTATTTATTAAATATTCACTCCCTGTACTTGCTTCTTGTCTCCCAGCGTCTGTCCTCATAGAATGCAGACACCATTATTGGAAGCATCAGGGATTTTTGTTGTTGTTCTTGTTGGGGTTGATACGGGTGCCTCAGCTGGCTCGTCGGGCTTCCATGCCGTAGCTGCCCCAAGAGAGTTTCTTGCCTCGGTTGCTTCGGCAGGCTCCCAACCCATGTCACACCTCAGCCGTCTCGTCGGGCTCCCACGCCTCAGCTGGCTTATCAGGCTCCCATCCCACATCATGCCTCAGCCGGCTCGTCGGGCTTCCACACCCGGCTCCCATGCCTCAGCCGGGTAGAAATGTTTTACTCACGTGGGTCGAGGGGAAGGAGAGCCCACAGGTTTTGATAGCGGGCCATCTGCACATGCTGCACATGCTCAAAGCGAGCAAAGTAGTTGTTTAATTTGTCTGGGAGCAAGAGGTCGGTGTCAGTGCCCGGGGCTGGTTTTATTGGCGAGTAGTATACTCGGGAGCGGTGAGCGATGTGCCCGTCTACAGAGCCTGACCAGAAGACCGCTCCGTTTGCCCCTTCTGCTGCGCCATTGTTTTTGGTTGCCTACTGGGATCAGATCCATTGTCCTGGGTGGTGATCCGAACAGGGGATCCGCTTTGGGAAAGTCGTAATCCTGGTCGTAATGTTGGTAAGTTGACGTTGCTCTTATATCCAATAGTTATTCCCAGCTGTATGTAATAAGACTTAAGATTTTCTGGGGTAACAATGTAAGATATAATACATAAAAAAATAAGAGCTGTCGTGAGAGAGCTGTTATGGTATCGGCTTAAGGGGGAATATACACAGCTGTGACAATGACTGAAGAGAATTCTCTCAGTAGGTAATGCAGTCGGCATTTGATTGTGAGGTATTCTAGGTCAGGTGAACAAAAGGACTTGAGTTCTTCTACTGGGAATCCAGCTGGCTGTATGGACAGGGACAGTATATCCGGAGAAAGCAAAATGTCAATAGAATCAAGTGGGGTGAATACTTTCTGAAGGCCCTGTCTGAAACTGCCATCCTATAAGTATTTTGAGTGACTTCAAAATTAGGGATATGGTGTTACTGATGATTTGTTGCCACAGATGGTTTGTTTACATAGCAGGTTAGGATCATTAACTTGGCAGGTTGGGATAATTAACGTGGCAGGTTGGGTGAATTAACACAACAGGTTAGGAGAATGAAGTTAAAGTTAGGAAAATGATTGAGGCTTAGCTACAATGCTACAGTTGTCAACAACTGTTGTCCCCGACACAATCAATTTATGGAGCTGAAGGCTTACTCCATCTAGTCACAATAGAAGAAATGCAAATAAACTAACTGTGGCGGACAAATCATCAGTATCATAACATCGGAGCCAGTGGTGTATTGCAGGCATTGTGTATTCTCACTTCTTAATCCTCAAAATGTGTATCAAAGTAGTGTAGTGGAGGTATATGCTGTATCAATTAATAAGGCTGATGGAACAGATCAAAATATTTAGTTTAAAATGTAGATAAACTATTTTTCTTTACTTCTGGGCACATGGTAAACCTACAGACAGATGTTCAAAAATGCAATTCGCAGGAAAACACCTTTCTAAAATGCACACCGTGCACATGCCAGCAGTTTCATGGACAGAGATGGAAATATCAAATCAAATCAAATGTATTCATATAGCCCTTCTTACATCAGCTGATATATCAAAGTGCTGTACAGAAACCCAGCCTAAAACCCCAAACAGCAAGCAATGCAGGTGTAGAAGCACGGTGGCTAGGAAAAACTCCCTAGAAATGCCAAAACTTAGGAAGAAACCTAGAGAGGAACCAGGCTATGAGGGGTGGCCAGTCCTCTTCTGGCTGTGCCAGATGGAGATTATAACAGAGCATGGCCAAGATGTTCAAATGTTCATAAATGACCAGCATGGTCAAATAATAATAATCACAGTAGTTGTTGAGGGTGCAACAAGTCAGCACCTCAGGAGTAAATGTCAGTTGGCTTTTCATAGCCGATATCAGTTAGACGTTTAGAAAGAAGATCTAAAGATGCTGCAACCATCATGGGTTGCTACTGTGACTAGGATAATGCCTTTGGCTGCTAGAAAATTAAAGAAAGTTGAATGAAAACCAATAGAACAGGAGAACACATAAAATAATTGCTTCCATGTTTCTATGGTGGGATTTTGGCTATGGGCTACTTTGAAGCAAGGTAAGACATGCCTCATAATATGAAGTAAAACGTCCAGGTGTCAAACAATTAAGGAACAGGAAAAAATATAGTGATGCTAATGATACGCCTAACCTTCTTCTGGTAGATGGAAAGGCTTTCCCAAAAGCCTTCAACAATTAAATGTTAACTCTCTATAAAGCATCCTTTGCCTACCTAGCAGAATGATATCATGACTACTTGCATCAATCCAGTGGCCATTTGTTTTGCAAACTCCATCTCACGTGCTACAGAAACATCACTAACAAAACAACAGTGCTAGGTGCCTGTGCACTTGAATTAAAGGGTAAGTACACTAAAACCTCAGACCTCAAAAGTGGTCTCCTGATTTGTTTAAGCATTGTTATGGACTTAGAAAATCCAATGTTGTAGTTTTTCTAATAACAAAGTGTGACTTTGAGAGCAAAAACCTATGAATTTCTGACTCAGTTGAAAGATTAATTTATCTGTTTCAATAGTAGGCCTACTATTAGCTTACTTGCACAGTACAGAGTTGGCTTGACTGTGAAAGACCAATATGATCAGCACTACATCTGTCCCCTATAATTTTGACATGAATGGGGCACTGCTACCACATACCAGTTAAATTGGTACAGCATTCTCACTAACGGATGCAAAAAATGAGGCATGACTCAAAATATGTTAATGAAGCAGAAAGCACCTTACGATGCACCCACTAGTGGCCAATAAGATGGCGCTGATAGACATGGTCACCCTGTTCATGGCTCCTAAACAACTTTGCAGTATTTTCTTGTTTTGTTAATTCTCACATTATTAGCTCAGAACGTCTTTTGCACAATTAGATACAGCCGGAAATAACTTTTGAATATTAGAGCGGTGGTAACTCACCAGCATTTCAACCAAAAATAAGACTTTCCTGAATTGGACCCTTTGTTTGTACCCCCCAAGGCAATTGTACTTATCCCAGAGACTGCTCCAAGATGCCGTCAGTGGAGAAGAGGTATTTGGAGTGCACACCATCCACTGCTTCCGAGTATATTACCTGATAATGTTCAGTCTCTGGACAATAAAGTAGACGAACTCAAATCGAGGTTCTCCTTCCAGAGAGACATCAGGGAGTGTAACATACTCTGTTTCACGGAATCAAGGACATCAAACACCCATCACCCAACCTTGAGATAGAAGCTGTTTTTCAATCTCTCAGTCCCTGCTTTGATGCACCTGTACTGACCTCGTCTTCTGGATGATAGCGGGGTGAACAGGCCAATTCTAGGGTGGTGGATGTCCTTGACTATCTTTTTGGCCTTCCGTTGACATTGGGTGCTGTAGGTGTCCTGGAGGGAAGGCATTGTGCCCCTGGTGATGCGTTGGGTAGACCTTACCACCCTCTGGAGAGCCCTGTGGTTGCTGGTTGGTGCAGTTGCCATAACAGGTGATACAGCTGGTCAGGATGCTCTCAATTGTGCATCTGTAAAGGTTTTTGAGCGTCTTAGGGGCCAAGCCAAATTTCTTTAGCCTCCTGAAGTTGAAGAGGTGCTATTGTATCTTCTACACCACACTGTCTGTGTGGGTGGACCATTTCAGATTGTCAGTGATGTGTATGCCGAGGAACTTTAAGCTTTCCACCTTCTCCACTGCGGTACGGTCGATGCTCCCTCTGCTGTTTCCTGAAGTCCATGATCAGCTCCATCATTTTGTTTACATTGAGAGTGAGGTTATTTTCCTGTTCCCACTCTGCCAGGGCCCTCACCTCCACCCCTGTAGGCTATCTTGTCATTGTTGGTAATCAGTCCTACTACTGTTGTGTGGTCTGCGAACTTTGTCATTGATTTGGATGCGTGCGTGGCCATGCAGTCATGGGTGAACAGGGAGTACAGGAGGGCGCTGAGCCAGCACCTTGTGGGGCCCCTGTGTCGAGGATCAGCGAGGTGGAGGGGTTGTTTCCTACCTTCACCACCTGGGGGCGGTCTGTCAGGAAGTCCAGGACCAAGTTGCACAGGGTTCAGAACCAGGGCCCTGAGCTTAATGATGAGTTTGGAGGGTACTATGGTGTGGAAGGCTGAACTAAAGTCAATGAACAGCATTTTGACGTAGGTATTCATCTTGTTCAGATGGGATAGGGCAGTGTGCAGTGCAATGGTGATTGCATGATCTGTGGATCTATTGCAGTGGTAAGCAAATTGAAGTGGGTTTAGGGTGTCAGGTAAGGTAGAGGTGATATGATCCTTAACTAGCCTCTCAAAGCATGTCATGATGACAGAAGTGAGTGCTACAGTTATCTTTGCTTTCTTGGGTACAGGAACAATGGTGGACATCTTGAAACAAGTGGGGACAGCAGACTGGGATAGGGAGAGATTGAATATGTCTGTAAACACTCCAGCCAGCTGGTCTGCGCATGCTCTGAGGAAGCGGCTAGGTATGCTGTCTGGGTCGGCAGCCTTCCAAGGGTTAACACGCTGAAATGACTTACTCACTTCAGCCACGGAAAATGAGAAACCACAGTCCTTGGGAGCAGTCTGCGTCGGTGGCACTGTGTTATCCTCAAAGCGGGTGAAGAAGGTGTTTAGCTTGTCTGGGAGCATGACTTCGGTGTCCGTGACATGGCTGGTTTTCCCTTTGTAATCCGTGATTGTCTGTAGGGCGGGGGAGGGCCTTGTAGGCAGCTCGAAAAGGCGAGTAGCAGTGATCCCTAAATTTGTGTTTTCTATAAACGAGTACTACAGTCAATGTGTTGATAGAACTTCAGTCGCATTATCCTCGAATTTGCTTTGTTAAAATCCCCTCCTACAATAAATGCAGCCTCAGGATATGTGGTTTGCATAAAGTCCAGTTTAGTTCCTTGAAGGCTACACTGTAGTTTCAGTATAGTTCATGTAGTAGGTAGGCTTGTAATCGTTAAGGACTGGGGAGTTTTTGGGATAAAAAATAAAAGGAATGGAGCTAAGCTCAGGCAAAATCCTAGAGGAAAACCTGGTTCAGTCTGCTTTCCATCAGACACTGTGTTATGGCTGTTGTCGGAATGAGACCAAGGTGCAGCGTGGTAAGCGTTCATGATTTTTAATAAACTGAACACCACAACAAAATAACAAAGTAGAAAAAACGAAAGCGCACAGTTCTGTCAGGCAACAAAACAGCTAAACAGAAAATAACTCCCCACAAAACCCAAACGGAAAATCACAATTTATATATGATCCCTAATCAGAGACAACAATAGACAGCTGCCTCTGATTGGGAACCACACTAGACAAAAACAACAAAGAAATAGAAAACATAGATTCTCCCACTCGAGTCACACCCTGACCTAACCAAACATAGAGAATACATAAGGATCTCTAAGGTCAGGGCGTGGCAGTACCCCCCCCAAAGGTGCGGACTCCAGCCGCAAACCTGAACCTATAGGGCAGGGTCCGGGTGGGCATCTACTCTCGGTGGCTCCTCAGGTGCAGGGATCGTCGCCGGGACCTCCGGACCGTAGATCATCGCCGGAGGCTCTGGACTGCAGACTGCCGCTGGGGGCTCGGGACTGGGGATCACCGCTGGAGGCTCGGGACTGCGGATCGCCGCTGGAGGCTCCGGTTTGGGGACCGTCGCTGGAGGCTCCGGACTGGGGACCATCGCTGGAGGCTCCGGACTGGGGACCGTCGCTGCAGGCTCCGGACTGTGGACCGTCTCTGCAGGCTCCGGACTGGGGACAGTCGCTGGAGGCTCGTTGCCGTGGATCATCGCTGGAGGCTTCGTGCCATGGGCCATCACTGGAGGTTCTGTGCCATGGATCCTCACTGGAGGCTCCGGGCCATGGATCATCACTGGAGGCTGCTGACCATGGATCATCACTGGAGGCTTTGGGCCATGGATCATCACTGGAGGCTTCGTGCCATGGATCATCACTGGAGGCTCCGGGACATGGATCATCACTGGAGGCTTCTGGCCATGGATCATCACTGGAGGCTTAGTGCCATGGATTATCCCTGGAGGCTTCGTACGTGGAGCCGGAACAGTTCTCACCGGACTGAGGAGACGTACTGGAAGCCTGGTGCATGGAGCTGCCACAGGGCTTATTAGGCTGGGGAGACATACTGGAGGCCTGGTACGTGGAACCGGAACAGGTCTCACCGGACTCGGGAGATGCACTGGAAGCCTGGTGCGTGGAGCAGGCACCGGATATACTGGGCTCTGGAGGAGCACTGGAGGTCTCAAGCGTAGAGCCTGCACAACTCGTCCTGGCTGGATGGTTACTTTCGCCCGGCAAATGCAGGGCGCTAGCACAGGACGCACTGGGCTGTGCAGACGCACCGGAGACACAGTGCGCAGAGCCGGTGCAGGATATCCTGGGCCGAAAAGACGCACTGGAGGCCAGGAGGGCTGAGCCGGCACCATCCGTCCTGGCTGGATGCCCACTCTAGCCCGGCCAATGCGAGGAGCTGGAATATAGCGCACCGGGCTGTGACTGCGCACTGGAGACATGGTGCGCATAACACGGTGATCGACCTATCATATGCTCCCCACGGTAAGCATGAGGAGTTGGCTCAACCCTGACTCTGCCAATCTCCCCGTGTGTCCCCCCCCAAAAGTTTTTGGAGCTGCCTCTTGGGCTTCCGTACTAGCTGTGACCACTTGTATAGTTGCTCCCACCTTGCTGCCTCTGTCTGCTCCCATGGGAGGCGATCCCTCCCAGCCAGCATCTCCTCCCACGTCCAGGATCCTTTACCATTCAGAATGTCCTCCCACGTCCATTCCTCCTGACCACGCTGCTTGGTCTTTTTGTGGTGGGGAGTTCTGTTACGTCCGTCGTTAGTGGTAGAATGACCGGACCAAGGTGCAGCGTGGTAGGCCGTCCATGATTTTTAATAAACTGAACACCGCAGCAAAATAACAAAGTCGAAAAAACGAAAGCGCAGTTCTGTCAGGCAACAAAACAGCTAAACAGAAAATAACTCCCCACAAAACCCAAACGGAAAATCACAATTTATATATGATCCCCAATCAGAGACAACGATAGACAGCTGCCTCTGATTGGGAAGCAGACTAGGCAAAATCAACAAAGAAATAGAAAACATAGATTCTCCCACCCGAGTCACACCCTGACCTAACCAAACATAGAGAATAAATAAGGATCTCTAAGGTCAGGGCATGACACACTGGGAGATTAACTAACCTTTCAGCAGGACATTAACTTAAAACACAAGAACAAATCTACACTGGAGTTGCTTACCAAGAAGACAGCGAAAGATCCTGCATGCCGGAGTTACAGTTTTGACATAAATCTGCTTGAAAATCTATGGCAAGACCTGAAAATGGTTGTTTAGCTAGGATCAACAACCAGTTTGACAGAGCTTTAATCATTCTGAAAAGAGTAACGGGCAAATATTGTACAATCCAATTTTTCAAAGCTCTTAGAGACTTACCCAGAAAGACTCATAGCTGTAATCGCTGCCAAATGTGATTCTAACATGTAGTGACTCAGGGTGTGAATACTTACGTAAATGAGATATTTCTGTGTTTCATTTTCAAGAGATTTGCTGACATTTCAACAATTCTTCAGGTTGTCATTATGGGGTATTGTGTGTAGATGGATAATATATATTTTTTTTAAATCATTTGAATTCAGTCTGTAACACAACAGAATGTGGAATAAGTCAAGGGCTATGAAGGGACTGTACATAGTGAAGGGACTGTACATAGTGAGTCTTTCTGGGTACTGTACATAGTGATCGATATAGCAGCGGAAATAAATTCAGGGTGAGTCGTAAGGAAAAATTGGATTTTGCCACGTCGTTTTGGTCTGTTTTGCTCTGTAGTCACGGACAGTTTGGAAGCCTTTGTTAAGGCCTATAGATGTGCAAGTGATAAAAAACACCAAATATTAACTTATATGCTGCAATGTGTAAACACATTACCAAGCAGCCAAGCAGCTCGCACCAATCACATTACGGTAAAATACTGTGAAATACAAACCCCATCTCCCCTCTATTAATGTAATTCGCTCATCCATTAATTAATACATTTTTTACTGTATATTACAGTCCATTCTCTGCTATTTTACTGTGTGCCATCATGACAAAGTACTTGCTTTAATTCTGTGTTTAGATTACAGTAGTGCAATATGAAATACAGTAACTTACTTAGCACTAGCTGCCTGTAAGTTGCAGTCACATTCACAGCAACCCCTTTACAGTTTAACGCAGGTATATTTACCATGTTATTGCCTGCAGAAGAGACCACGGGGAGCTGAAAATGCAACTTAATCAAAGCATTATGTCTAGGTATGTTCTGAATGTTGTATTAACAAATGTTGTATCAATTCCCTTTTAAATGTTCTTTCTAGTGCATTGATGATTTCTAACGCACTGGTTATGGGATTGGTCATTATAGTAAAGGAATAGGGTCATCTACTGGTGGACGGAGTTAAGTGAAATTGAATCAATAAAATAACTGTAAAACTGTCAAGAAAGGAAACAAGTCAAGTGTAAAATGTGGTAGATCAGAAAGCACTTTGAGGTACCGGTGCTGCAAAGCAACAGATTGCATTTCAATGTGCATGTATTAACAACATTATTACTGTAATCTTATGCGCTCCAAACCTCAGATAATCATGTATAGCACAGTCAGAACAAAAAAGGTTGTTACATGTGTAATTACACTGTAATTAGTATTGTAGTTAATTGTAATACCTCATAGTTACACTGTAATAACAACATGTAACTAACTGGTGGTAATTGGTGGCTTGTTAGCGTTCTTGTTACAAATGGGAAAGTTTCCACAAAAATTCACCAATTTAGGGTTTTGTTTCTTCTCAGCTGCATCCAAATCAGTAACAACTGTCACAAGGTTGTAATCTCTCGTGGACAGATGCACTGGGTGTCCAAGATTAGCAAGGTTGGAGGCTCAATAGGCTTTAATTACCTACTTGTGAATGCGCAGAACACCAATCTCAACGTCAACAGTGAAGAGGCGACTCCGGGATGCTGGCTTTCTAGGCAGAGTTGCAAAGAAAAAGCCATATCTCAGACTGGCCAATACAAAGAAAAGATTAAGATGGGCAAAATAACACAGACACTGGACAGAGGAACTCTGCCTAGAAGGCCAGCATCCCGGAGTCGCCTCTTCACTATTGACATTGAGACTGGTGTTTTGCGGGTACTATTTAATGAAGCTGCCAGTTGAGGACTTGTGAGATGTCGGTTTCTCAAACTAGACACTCTAATGTGCTTTTCCTCTTGTTCAGTTGTGCACCGGGGCCTCTCACTCCTCTTTCTATTCTGGTTAGAGCCAGTTTGCGCTGTTCTGTGAAGGGAGTAGTACACAGCGTTGTACGAGATCCTCAGTTTCTTGGCAATTTCTCGCATGGAATAGCCTTCATTTCTCAGAACAAGAATAGACTGACAAGTTTCAGACAAAAGTCCTTTGTTTCTAGCCATTTTGAGCCTGTAACCGAACCCACAAATGCTGATGCTCCAGATACTCAACTAGTCTAAAGAAGGCCAGTTTTATAGCTTCTTTAATCAGAACAACAGTTTTCAGCTGTGCTAACGTAATTGAAAAAGGGTTTTCTAAATTCACAGAGGATGGTGGTCTTCCCCTTCCTCCTCACAATCCATTAGCCTTTTAAAATGATAAACTTGGATTAGCTAACAAGACTTGCCATTGGAACACAGGAGTGATGGTTGCTGATAATGGGCATCTGTACGCCTATGTATATATTCCATTAAAATCAGCCTTTTCCAGCTGCAATAGTCATTTACAACATTAACAATGTCTACACTGTATTTCTGATCAATTTGATGTTATTTTAAAGGACAAAAAATGTGCTTTTCTTTCAAAGACAAGGACTTTTCTAAATGACCCCAAACTTTTGAATGATAGTGTACTCTTTTGAAACCTAGTGTACTAGGTTTGATGACAGAATTAGCTAGCTAGCTTGGGTACCGTACGGATACCCTGAGAATAAGGATCAGAGAAGATAAGACCATCGAGCCCAGCTAGGTAGCTATTTGCCAGCTTTAAGTAGCTAGGTGGCTAATGTTAGCTGTCAAGGCATGGAGAGTCTATTCTGTACTGTAGATGCAGTGGTGCAAAGTACTTAGGAAAAAATAAATAAGTAGGCTTTTGGGGTATCTGTATTTTAGTTTACCATTTATATTTTTGACAACTTTTACTTTTACTCCGCTACATGCCTGAAGAAAATAATATACTTTTTACTCCATACATTTTCCCTGACACCCAAATGTACTCGTTAGATTTTGAATGCTTAGCAGTACAAGAAAATGGTTCAATTCATGCACTTATTAAGAGAACATCCCTGGTCATCCCTACTGCCTCTGATCTGGTGGACTCACTAAACACAAATACTTTGTTTGTAAATTATGTCTGAATGTTGTAGTGTGCCCCTGGCTATCCGTAAATTAAAAACACAAGAAGATCATGCCGTATTTATACTTTTACTTTTACTTTTGATAATTAAGTATATTCAAATAATCATATACTTTTAGACTTTTACTCTAGTAGCATTTTACTGGGCGACTTTCACTGTCACCAAGTCAGTGTTAACACAAATTGTGGGCATGTTCAAGGTCTTCGTTATTTTGAGTGAGTTTCATAGATGGGCAGATCTTGACGTGATGCCGCCTGGGATAAATAAATAAGTGCAACAGTGCGTCCCATCCAAAAGTGAGAATGCTGTTCAACCAGTAGACCTCTGCAAGGTTACATGACAATATAAGAGGTTGTCTTATGACCATTTTAAGTGCATTTATAAACCATTATTTAACCAACTTTAATAGGCCCCCTAATTTGGCAAGTACTGAATGACTATCTAATTTTAGCCATAACTGTTTACTAATTTGTAAATGCTTTGAGATTGATGCTTAATAAAGTCATCCACCCATTGTCAAGCCATGCCCTCCTTAGCTACTGTTGCTTTCCAGGTCAAATACACTGTTAAATGATTTAACAATAAAACATGTTTTTGCTATAGCGCTCATAAGCTCCCATGAATTTCAACAGCTGAACGAAGGCATCAGACTTTAGAGCCCTTTATAGCAGAGTTGTGTCAATGAGGTGGTTGGTTTTCAATTGGCTAACACTTATAAAATCTGAATCTTGAACATTTGTAACAAGCATGGTAACCAGCATTCGTTGTTACACCACTGTAATTAAAGACTGCAATTACCACCAGATAGATACATGTTGTTACTACAGTGTAACTATTAATTATTACAATTAATTACAATACTTGTTACAGTGTAATTACATATGTAAATTACATTGTAATAAGGTATATTTAGGTATGCAAAAGTTACAAAAACCAAACAAATCCGAGATACCAAAAATATGTTTTTATAGCTGCAAAGGTCAGAAACTACTCCAGCCTTAGACTATAACCCTGCATTATAAATAATTAAATCAAGCTGCTCCTGCCAAGCTGTTCATCAGAGCACCAAGCATTATTCAAAAACCAACGTGCCTCAAATCCTTAATTGATAACAAATGACGATAATGCAAGTTCCCTCCAAATACAGAACTACAAATCCCATCCACCCATGCAATTATCACGGGTTGGCGGGTTGGCCAAAATCTTATATCCTGTTAGGTTGAGGCTGTCATCTGCTTTCCCAGTGTTGAAAGGCACAAATAGGTACATGGAAAGTCTGGACAGAATGAAATACTGAATGGGATTGACTACATTAGAACAAATTCTTATTTACAATGACGGCCTAGGAACAGTGGGTTAATTGCCTTGTTCAGGGGCAAAACGACAGATTTTTACCTTGTCAGCTCGGGGATTCAATCTTGCAAACTTTCGGTTACTAGTCCAACACTCTAACCACTAATCTACCTGCTGCCCCAAATAATGTGTTAGACATAGTTTCATTGCCATATTGTCGCTCCAGTCGGTTTCAGTCTTGCATAATGACTGGAAAGTGATGTGTCCTAATTGATGCCTCATTTGTCTGTGGGCCTTATGCCTTCCTTCCTGATTAGATCCCATCACAGAGTCTCCTCCTGCCGCCAGGGTTCTTCCAGCTCCAGGCCTGTCTAAGGAAGGGGGTGACCCACCGAACCCTCCCCAGAATGGGTGGACCCTACATGGCCAAAGATGGCTCTATGCTCAGCCTTCCACTATGGCCCCTCTCTCCCCCCTCTTCCTCCTCCCGAGGGTTTACGGTTGTTCCACTGGAGACAGGGATGATAAGTTATCTGGGGCTGCACGGCACTGCAGCGTTCAGAGGCAGAGTCCCCCACACCTCCAGCCTGGCTCTGAGTCCTGCAGGCAGCATGGGGCCCTGGGCTCAAGGGTGGTTGGGGCTGGGCTGACACATTTCTGTTAACAATCACATCACACACAGGGACCCACATTCCGACTTCCTGATTCCTTTCTCTTCCCCATCTCTCCTTCACAGCCTTCCTCTTCCCCCAGCTGGCTCTCAGTGGAACTGTGCAGCCATAGGTCAGACATTGAGCAAATCAAAAATGTGGATTCCTGCATTAATAATGAAATAAGTATCATAATAATATTACTGGTAATTACAATATTATTAATTACTAGCACATTTTAAATTCACGGTTTCCTTATCATCATTTTGATTTATTTGATTGTATCTTCTGCCATGATGTCCCCCTTAATTATGTGACAGAATTGTCCATGTCATGTACTCTGCTGCTCTCTATTGGTCCTCCACTCTTAGTTCATTGGCTTGTGAAATAGAGAACAGACAGACCAAACAACAAATGTTGGCTGAGGACAGTACCAAAATGGACGTCAATAATTGAATCAAGAGAGCAAGCAGACATGGCACTGCAGACATCACAAAAGGTGTTCAGTTATCAAACTAGGGATCACAATGGAAATAAGTCAGACTTTTTTTGTGATCCCGCTGACCCTTTAAAAAAAATGTTTTTACTGGCAAATAAAATCAATCAATCAAGTAAGCAATAAATAGGCCAATACAACATGCATACTTGAAAACTATGAACACCTGAGACATGAGTTGGATGCAGCCCCTACCTGAATGATGTTTTGGAAGTTCTATCATATGGGCACTAAAGGGATCACTAGGAATAAGATATCCACTGCCAACCATACATTCTCTACTCTTCCCAAGTTTGGAAGTAGCAAATTAGACATCAGTGTGTACGGATGAGGGCTACTAGTGGGTGGCACACACACACAGAACACAGTTAGAGATGTGGTATGGGAAACTTCTGGTGTGGTCTGTCTGGTCTTGTCCAGTCTAGGCAGTCCTTACAGGGACTGGGGTCTGGGGGTCATCCTCTCTCACCTACCGCTAGGGTTCATCACTATTTGGACCCCACTGCACAACCTTTCACATTTCCAGAGCACAAATCATGACTGTCTGCAAGCCTCACTACCCCAAAACTCCAGGTAGGCCGAGATTTCACTTTGAACCATTGACATCAGATCAACTTAAACACCACAATCAATAGGCCAATAGGGTAGTTGAGGGGATCTTCCTTCTTCATCTAATCACTGTGGTCATGCTGATTTAATCAACTCATTTCCTGAATAAAGAAAGGGCAAGTGACATAGTGCTCGAGGAAATCTTCCTCCTCAGTTTAGAAAATGTAAACGAAACAATAGGCTACTCACCAGACAGGTGGTCTTGATCAGGGCCTTGTTTCCCAGTTGTGATGTAACTTAAACATTAGAATGATCATACCAGATGCATCGTTATTTAGGAGCCAATGTTTTAAGTGTTTCCCAAACAATGCTCATGGAGAGAATGTTCGCTGAGTGCGTCAGACCATGTGTAGATACTGATAGGATCGAAGGAAAAGCAGCGCTGCTCTCGAACCAGATATCTTCGTTCAGATCTTACCTTAGCATTAGAAGTATTCCACAATACTGACGATGGATCAGCTACTAGAGAAATTCTACTACCTATGGCTGCAAATAGCTATTGAAGCGGTTTATTATGCTTACCCAATTACAATTTACTGGATCACAGATTAGGCACTTCATTGTGCACATGTTGTCACACATCATGAAACACTTTTGAGACAAAAATGACAGACAGCAGCCTAGTCGCAAAATAGAACTCAATTGATTGACCATTAAATTAATTTCAATATGATCGAAATAGGCTGTATAGGCCCAATCAACTTCACTTGTTTGTAACAATTTAAAATAGGCTACTTTGGCAACTTTTGATGAGCTCCGGAGTGGTGATTCGGAGTCCCATAAGGCAGCGCACAATTGGCCCAGTGTCGTCCGGGTTTGGCCGGTGTAGGCCGTCATTGTAAATAAGAATTTATTCTTAACTGACTTGTTTAGTTAAATAAAGGTTAAAACAAATAACTTTGTATTTGTAGTCAACTTTTTTCTGAAGTTATCGCCAGTCACAGTAAGACAGATAGCTTAAACATCTTAATTCGGATTAAAAAGTTGCCTCTCAAAGTTTGTCATTTCGCCTGTCCACGAGAATCAGTCCATTAGGCTAGGCCATCTGTATTGCTTGCTGTTTGGGGTTTTAGGCTGTTACTGTATAGCACTTTGTGACATCGGCTGATTTAAAAAGGGCTTTGTAAGTCAATTTGATTGATTGATTACTACCGAACTGAATTGTTAGCCTAATTGTTCTAATGAATCTCATGTAACCTATGAAATTACTGTGTTGGCCTAATTAGCATTTTACCTTGTATTAGTTAACTAGGCCTAGCCCACTGGGAACAAATAGTTTGCTTCAACATAATTTGTCATCATATTGTGATGTGGAATCTATGTGGAAAATTCAATGGATTTGAAAGTCATTAAAACAGTTTTTTTGAGGGTGAAATTTCAACCACAGGATTATGTCATCATGGTAACCAAATTTCAACGTAGATAAACGTTACATTGAATTTGTATATACAGTGCCTTCGGAAAGTATTCAGACCCCTTGACTTTTTCCACATTTTGTCATGTTACAGCCTTATTCTAAAATTGATTAAATTATTTTATTCCTCTCTCATCAATCTACACACAAAATCCCACAATGACAAAGCAAAAACAGGTTTTTAGACATTTCTGCTCATTTATTAAAAATAAAAAAAACTGAAATATCACATTTACATAAGTATTCAGACCCTTTACTCAGTACTTTGTTAAAGCACCTTTGGCAGCGATTACAGCCTCACGTCTTCTTGGGTATGACACTTGCTCTGACATGCTCTGTCAACTGTGGGACCTTATATAGACAGCTGTGTGCCTTTCCAAATCATGTCCAATCAAATGAATCTACCACAGGTGGACTCCAATGAAGTAGTAGAAACATCTCAAGGATGTTCAATGGAAACAGAATGCACCTGAGCTCAATTTCAAGTCTCATAGCAAATAGTCTGAATCCTTATGTCCATAAGGTATTTCTGTTTTTTATTTTCAATAAATTAGCAAAACTTTGAACCTGTTTTACCTTTGTTATTATGGGGTATTGTGTGTAGGTTGCCGATGAAAATAGTTTATTTCCATCCATTTTAGAATAAGGCTGAAATTAAACAAAATGTGGAAAAATCAACGAGTCTGAGTACTTTCTGAAGGCACTGTAAAGCCACTATCAGAAAAAAACAATAGGCTGGGCAACACCTTCTACTGGATCATTTATCTATCTACAGCTATTTTTTGGTCTCCGATCCAGGGGTTTAAACAAGCCCGTCTTTGATATTTGTCACTGTCTATTACCAATGTGCTGTTGAGAGATCTCCACTTAAAAACAAAATAGATTCACTGTTGCTATCAAAGTAATTCAAAATGGTTTAACAGAGCAAATTAAATGTAACCGTACTTTATCTCATAAATCATTAATGATGCTAATTAGGCATTTTATCAACAGCTACTGGCTCGCCGGCATTGGACTCTATAGTAGTGGAAACGCGTTCTCTGGAGTGATGAATCACACTTCACTATCTGGCAGTCCGACGGATTCATCTGGGTTGTTGGATGCCAGGAGAACGCTACCTGACCCATTGCATAGTGCCAACTGTAAAGTTTGGTGGCGGAGGAATAATGGTCTAGAGCTGTTTTCATGGTTCAGGCTAGGCCCCTTAGTTTCATTGAAAGGAAATCTTAGACCCACTCCAATTTGCTTACCGCCCAAATAGGTCCACAGACGATGCAATCTCAACCACACTGCACACTGCCCTAACCCATCTGGACAAGAGGAATACCTATGTGAGAATGCTGTTCATCGACTACAGCTCGGCATTCAACACCATAGTACCCTCCAAGCTCGTCATCAAGCTCGAGACCCTGGGTCTCGACCCCGCCCTGTGCAACTGGGTACTGGACTTCCTGACGGGCCGCCCCCAGGTGGTGAGGGTAGGCAACAACATCTCCTCCCCGCTGATCCTCAACACTGGGGCCCCACAAGGTTGCGTTCTGAGCCCTCTCCTGTACTCCCTGTTCACCCACGACTGCGTGGCCACGCACGCCTCCAACTCAATCATCAAGTTTGCGGACGACACAACAGTGGTAGGCTTGATTACCAACAACGATGAGACGGCCTACAGGGAGGAGGTGAGGGCCCTCGGAGTGTGGTGTCAGGAAAACAACCTCACACTCAACGTCAACAAAACTAAGGAGATGATTGTGGACTTCAGGAAACAGCAGAGGGAACACCCCCCTATCCACATCGATGGAACAGTAGTGGAGAGGGTAGCAAGTTTTAAGTTCCTCGGCATACACATCACAGACAAACTGAATTGGTCCACTCACACAGACAGCATCGTGAAGAAGGCGCAGCAGCGCCTCTTCAACCTCAGGAGGCTGAAGAAATTCGGCTTGTCACCAAAAGCACTCACAAACTTCTACAGATGCACAATCGAGAGCATCCTGGCGGGCTGTATCACCGCCTGGTATGGCAACTGCACCGCCCTCAACCGTAAGGCTCTCCAGAGGGTAGTGAGGTCTGCACAACGCATCACCGGGGGCAAACTACCTGCCCTCCAGGACACCTACACCACCCGATGTCACAGGAAGGCCATAAAGATCATCAAGGACATCAACCACCCGAGCCACTGCCTGTTCACCCCGCTATCATCCAGAAGGCGAGGTCAGTACAGGTGCATCAAAGCTGGGACCGAGAGACTGAAAAACAGCTTCTATCTCAAGGCCATCAGACTGTTAAACAGCCACCACTAACACTGAGTGGCTGCTGCCAACACACTGACACTGACTCAACTCCAGCCACTTTAATAATGGGAATTGATGGGAAATGATGTAAATATATCACTAGCCACTTTAAACAATGCTACCTTATATAAATGTTACCTACCCTACATTATTCATCTCATACGCATACGTATATACTGTACTCTATATCATCGACGGTATCCTTATGTAATACATGTATCACTAGCCACTTTATACTATACTATGCCACTTTGTTTACATACTCATCTCATTTGTACATACTGTACCCGATACCATCTACTGTATCTTGCCTATGCTGCTCTGTACCATCACTCATTCATATATCCTTATGTACATATTCTTTATCCCCTTACACTGTGTACAAGACAGTAGTTTTGGAATTGTTAGTTAGATTACTTGTTATTACTGCATTGTCGGAACTAGAAGCACAAGCATTTCGCTACACTCGCATTAACATCTGCTAACCATGTGTATGTGACAAATAAAATTTGATTTGATTTGATTTGATTTGATTTCTAGACCATTCTATGCTTCCAACTTTGTGGCAACAGTTTGGGGAAGGCCCTTTCCTGTTTCAGTATGACAGCTTATTACACAGCATACACCTGGTATTACTTTCTTAGCTACAGTATACATATCTCCCTGGCATATCACATATTTCATGCAGCAGCATACAAGACATTTTTGGACTCACCTTGTTGTGCTGTGCTCACTTGAACAGGAAGCTGGTGCGGTGGTCCTTCGTGGGAGAATTTTGTAATCAAAGTCTGGCATTCTCTGGATTTATGCTGCTGGAAACTCTGAAAAAAAACAAGGTTGAATCACGATGACGTCAGTGATCTTCAGTTTGAAACTCTAGAAAGAACTAGCAATTCCGAGTTGGATGATGACCGTTCAAAATGTATTTTCCCAGTCGGAGCTTGTTTTTTTCAGAGTTCCCAGTTGTCTTGAATTTATCTGAGATTTCCCAATTCTGAGTTCCCAGTTGTTTTGAGCATGCAGAAGTCATGCTGGAGTGACAGCATGGCCAATGTTAAATGTTTATAATTTTAATCTTGGAAAAGATTATGGACCACACACCAACTCCACTGAATAGCAGACTACTGCTTGCAGTTAGCCACTGATTCCTTCCAAACCATTTGTTGTTGAATTTGTAATTTCCAACTTGTTGTTTAAGGTTTATCTTCAATGGCCAATGAGCACCGATATGTTTTTTTAATTTTACCAATTTCGTCATATCCAATTGTTAGTAGTTACTATCTTGTCTCATCGCTACAACTCCCGTATGGGATGCATCATCCGAAACACAACCCAACCAAGCCGCACTGCTTCTTAACACACATCCAACCTGGAAGCCAGCCAATGTGTCAGAGGAAACACCATGCACCTGGTGACCTGGTTAGCGTGCACTGTAGATATAACGTGATTTGACGTAATTTTATCTGTGGTCAATGACCTTGAGTCTTCTTGGATGGACACCTCTAATGTAACTCTATGGCAGCACCCAAGGGGCTTCAATATTCGAGCTCTACCTGTAGATTTTGCGGTGACGTAGTGTCCCCATGAGTGACAGAACACTGAGCCAATCAAGGCGCAACTAGAGAACATGACCAACCCCGCTGGCTGCCCCACCACCACAGAAAGCACTGAGCTAGGCTGAAACACCTGCATTTTGGAGCTGCCTTACTCAAGAAAGCAAAAAATATGTATGCGGCTTTATTAACTCAATGATTTTTTTTTATTTTTTTACATTGTTTGCAAATCGATATATAACACGTATTAATGGCAAAATAACATGCAAAACATATTTTCTTTAGCTAAACAGGTGGGGCTCAAAACAGGTGGGGCAGAATGACGGGTTGCCACTGAATGACATGGTGATATCTTTAGTTGATTTCACATTGAATTCACCTTAGTTTACAACTCAACTAACAGTAAATCAAAATTAGACATTGAACTTACTTCTGTGCCCAGTGGGATTGAATTGTATTTGGTTGAAAATGTAACAAAATATCAACATTTAGGAGGAGCAGTAGGAGATGTATCTACTGCTTGGATAGATCCCATTGACTTAATCTGGCTTTAATTGAAGTTTGTTGGCAAATTAATAATTGGTAGGTTGGATTCATGTTTCCATCTCAACCAAAAATCAAAGTTAAAGAATAGGACTAAATCAAACGAAACTTTAAATGGACTTGGACAATCCTTTCACATATAGGCCTATTATTGCAGTAGGCCTAAAGCCATACCCTAGATTGCTGGAGAGATCTCTGGTTGAACATGAACGTCTCTCAAAGCGCTTCAGACGATTGAAATAGGCTACAGTGTGAATGATATTTATTCCAAAAGCACATGCTCAGTTCTTCATGAAAAGAAGGAAATCCAGTGAATCTGTCATCAAGGTAGGAAGGTGGGGTGAGTGCGGTGAGAGGCCAAAGTTGTTGTCACGCCACACGCTTCACATGACTTTCATGGTAAAGAGCTGTGTGTGTTTGTGTGTCAGTCAGTGTGTGCGTGTGCTAGCCTACAACTCCCCTCTAATCTGCCAGCCAGTGGTTGTGTATGAAGTGCCGTTGATGCTGGAGACTATTAGACCTCTGAGGAGATGGAGATTTGCCTTCTCTCATTCCCAGCAGCTCATCTACAGAAGGAGATGAAGGGAGAGATTAGACCCTTCTGTGGCAGGGGGAGGATTCCGTGGCCAGGCTAGGCTGAAACTCCTTCAAAACCAGAGCTGTCTAAAAAGCATGTAAAGAACCCATTTAGCACAGCAGAAGTAGCAGTGGCTTTAAATGTGAAATTCACTGTAGGCCTACATCATGCGACACATACATGTTGCATGCAATGATGCAAATACATGCATGTAGTCTGGGATTTCACTTATTTCCAAATCATGAAGATGTTTCAATTATGTAATGTTGTCTATGCTAACCCACTCTTCCTAGGTTTGTCTAAAATTGTTCGTGTTTGGTCAAATAAATCTTCAAAGGCTAAACAAGATAAAAACACTTAGTTAGTCTTGAATCTTTAAAGAAAACGTATTTGGAAGGCTAGATTGTAATTAATTCCTGGGGGACCCTCAGGTTGTGCACACTTTTATTCTAGCCCTGCACCAACACACCTGATTTGACTACCCAACCTATCACCAAACCCTTGATTTGTTGAGCTAGGAGTTTAAGTACAGCGCTATAACAGAAATATGCACACCCTGAGGGGTCCACAATGACTGATTTGAGAAACGCTGGATTAGATTTCCAAAGTGTTTTGATGCATATTAACATGATCTGACTTTGTGTTTTTACACAGATTTCTGGGCAATGTGTATACACAGATTCATAGACAGTTCACACTATATTGAGACTCTGAGACGCTCTTTTGAGTAAATATAGTAAACGTTTGATTCCATTTTTGGGACACTGAATTCAAAATGTGATCTAATGTCTCCACCATGTGGTTTCAGATGGTATCACTTAATTAGTCACAAGCATTACTGATTCCAACGATGTTAATCCTTTGCTATTTTACTACCTGATGTTTTTGTTTCATGGGATCATAAATGAGTTTACATTGTTTTCATGTAAATCATCTAATCCAGTCACAATTTGTAATTAGGTAAGGTGTTTTAGTATATTTGAAGCATGGAGACAATAATAATGGCAGGACTAGGATTTCATTTATTACATTTGGTCTCTCTTGAAATGGGATATTGACCAATGGTTGTGCGACTTTGGTTTGGAGCTTTAGGCTTACAACGTAGTGACTACTATTTTTGAACCACCTAGGCAACATCATATCTACTGCGACCAAGGAAAATGCTGCCCCCTACAGTCTGCCACAGTAATACCAGGTGCAGGCATCTTTGATTTTCAATGGTGGCCTCCTATTCCATCCAATAACTAACTATGATCTGTCATGCTTAGCTCCAAGCAGTTGGCAACTCGGTGACATGGTGAAGGCCTCTACATTACACTGACTGTCCATAAATACCTTTGTTGATAACTTTAAAGATAGAACCAGCAGTAGGGGAAACAGTGCCACTGTTCACCCCATGGCTGCAGTTATTGTTATTGTTTTGTTGTTCGTTGTTTGCAGTAACTTCTTTGTTGTTGTTGTTGTAATATTGCAAATAGACGTAGGAGTTTCACCATTAAGGACTCCAGCTTTAATCAAGTTATCTGTTTGTCATTGTTGCACCTGGATAAAGCCTGTTGTTTTCAGCATTTCATTGTCATTCAAAATATTGTTCCATACTAAGTACTAAATCAATTCCATCCTTCTAGTTGTCTGTTAATGCTATGTTTTTATTAATTGCTGGCAGTTATGAGGTGGCTGACAGGCACAGATGGAAAAGATTGCTGTTCATTAAAGCCTATTATAAACCGTGTGGATCGAGCCCTGAATGCTGATTGGCTGAAAGTCTTGGTATTTCAGACCGTATACCAAGGGTATGACCCTTATACCCTTGGTATAAAATATGTTTTACTCAAATCAAATCAAATTGTATTGGTCACATACCCATGGTTAGCAGATGCTAATGCAAGTGTAGCGAAATTCTTGTGCTTCTAGTTACGACAGTGCAGTAATATCTAACAAGTAATCTAACAAATTCACAACGACTACATTATACACAAAATGTAAGGGGATGGAATAAGAATATGTACATATACATATAAATATATGGATGCGCGATGGCCGTGCGGCATAGGCAAGATGCAATAGATGGTATAGAATACAGTATATACATATGAGATGAGTAATGTAGGATATGTAAATATTATTAAAGTGGCATTATTTAAAGTGACTAGTGATACCTTTATTAAATCCATTTATTAAAGTCGCCAGTGATTTCAGTCTGTATGTTGGCAGCAGCCTCTCTATGTTAGTGATGGCTATTTAACAATTGAGATAGAAGCTGTTTTTCAGTCTCTCAGTCTCAGCTTTGATGCACCTGTACTGACCTCGCCTTCTGGATGATAGTGGGGTGAATAGGCAGTGGGTCTGGTGGTTGTTGTCCTTGATGATCTTTTTGGCCTTCCTGTGACATCGGGTGCTGTGACACCACGCTGTCTATGTGGGTGGACCATTTCAGTTTGTCTGTGATGTATACGTAGCGGAAATTAAAACTTTCCACCTTCTCCATTACTGCCTGACGATGTGGATAGGGGGGTGCTCCCTCTGCTGTTTCCTGAAGTCCACGATCATCTCCTTTGTTTTGATGACATTGAGTGAGAGGTTATTTTCCTGACACCACACTCCGAGGGCTGTCACCTCCTCCATGTAGGCTGTCTCGTCATTGTTGGAAATCAAGCCCACTACTGTTGTGTCGTCTGCAAACTTGATGATTGAGTAGGAGGCGTGCATGGCCATGCAGTCATGGGTGAACAAGGAGTACAGGAGAGGGCTGAGAACGCACCCTTGTGGGGCCTCAGTGTTGAGGGTCAGCGAAGTGGAGATGTTGTTTCCTACATTCACCACCCGGAGGCGGCCCGACTGGAAACAGTTCTAATTACGTTGGAAACCAGTTTATTTTAGCAATAAGGCACTTCTGGGGTTTGTGGTATATGGCCAATATACCATGGCTCCGTGTTGTGTCGTGCATAAGAACAGCCCTTAGCCGTGGTATATTGGTCATATACCACAGCCCCTCTTGCCTTATTGCTTAAGTATAAAGTATGCATGTGTGTCTTCGGTAATTTTGAGGAAAAGGAAGATAAGTCACTATTTATAGATGCCAATTTATATATATTTCTCTCTGTTTTGCATTTAAATTCAGAAAAGGTTTTTTTTTTTCACTTCTACACATGGTTTTGCTTACCTGTGGAATTCATGATACCAGATGCTCATTACACATCACATTACTATGCATTCAAGATGTCAACGTAACCAGACCGATTCAGCTATCTTCTCTGGTTGCATTTAGGAGGGAACGAAAGTCCAAAACAAGAAACAGCTTACCCACACTAAACACATCCATTTTCCATTCTCTGCTTGTTAGTGAAAATGCTTATCATCAACATAACACAATATATGTTTTATTACTCTGACAAATCAAGCAGGTGTGAAATTAAGTTGAATTGTGTCAGTCTAAACAAGTAATCAACTATGTAAAAACTATATAGATAGAACAACTGTCTCTATGGTAAAAACGACCTATTATTGACTCTAGCCTGAACCCCTCCTGAGATCTCTTTAATGATTTGTTTCGTCAAATCTGTGACATTTTTTTTGTACTGTTTCCATTTATTGATTTCATTCAGTTCTTTACTTTTATCACTTAAAGATGCATGTGTGACTTCATGCCATCAGCTGGTTAAGGTAGGTCAGGAGGATCATGATGGTGCTGCTGAGTACATTCTCTGATAGGATGTCATGAGGAACAATTGTGCTTCACATATTCTATTGCGATTATAATTATGGCCTTACATTCAAATCAAATTAAATTATATGCCGAATACAACTGGCGTAGACTTTACCGTGAAATACTTACTTACAAGCCCTTTCCCAACAGATGCCAAGCAGTTGCCATACTAAGCAGTGATGCAGCCAGTCAAGATGCTGTTTAAAGGCCTTACTCACATCGGCTACAGAAAGCGTGCTCACACAGTCGTCCAGAACAGCTGGTGCTCTCATGTGTTGCTAGTCTCGATGCGAGTATTGAAGGCATTTAGCTCTTCTGGTAGGCTCGCGTCACTGGGCAGGCCTCGGCTGCGTTTCCCTTTGTAATTTGTAATAGTTTGCAAGCCTTGCCACATTCGACAGGTGTCAGAGACTGTGTATTACAATTCAATCTCAGAAACTAATGTTATGCGCAGAAGATTGCGTACCTTCCCACGATTGTCAATATCATCAAAGCATCAAAGCCTTTCTCCATCATTTCCCTCGTGGGGTAATACTGTGCAACACTGACAGGTTACATTTGCATAACGCTAGTTCGGTTCCTTTGAACTCCTGAGCTTTAACGTCACATTCTCTCTGATGTTCTCATACCTCGCCCAATCATTTTCTTTCTTCTCTAAGGCAAGGAGTACTATCAGTTGCCAGTGTTCTGTACATCTAGAACACCGTAATACATGACCACTTATCACTATTTAACCTGGTTTGCTTTGTCAAGACTACAAATGATCACCTTAGGGCTTCAGGAAAAGGCCTCTGCTGTGAATCTTGAACACAAGTTGAAATGAAGATGTTTTTTTCCCTTTACAACCATTTTATAGTGTTTCTTCAAAATGTTCAAAAACGTTCTCAAACAAATATGAAGCTTGAATTTTTTAATTTATTTTTTATATCCTACATCAATGTCAATTGGGTTCTCATCAGTTTATACACTGTTTCCTGCATTAGTGTTCCCTTTTTATCAAACAAAGCATAAAATAGTGTGGTGGGATATAGGAAAGGTACAAGGAGTTACATGTAGAAAGAGTCAGGCATGTGAAAACACAACACAACTTCTCGTAGGCCCTAGGGCTCAAGGGGTTAATTCCATTCTCCTTATCTTGGCTTATATCAGTGAAGGTTTTCTTATGTTGATGTGCTGCCAGATGCAGCTGAGTGGATTGGGTGAGTCACTAGTGATGATAGATATTGTATCTAAGTGATCCATCAACCACTGTTGTCATGAGGGAGAGAACTTGTTTGTGTTGCTTATGTTGGCCACAAGTTAAGGTGCAGTCAAATCAAATCAAATTCAAGTTTATTGGTTGCGTACACAGATTTATAGATGCTATCCAACAGCGCAGTAATAACTAGCAATAAAAAACGAAACAATACACACATAATGTAGAAATTAAGAAATATCAGCATTAGCAATGTCAGACACTGGAATATCAATATATATACATATAATGGTGTGCAAAGATAGTAACGACAGTATATGAAAAGAAAAGGTATGTACAGTAGTAGTTATATACTGTAGGATGAGCCATGACTAGATTAAGCAACAAGGCTCAAGGAGGTGTGGTATATGGCCAATATACCACTGCTAAAGGCTGTTCTTATGCATGACACAACGCGGAGTGCCTGGATACAGCCCTAAGCCGTGGTATATTGGCCACATATTGCAAGCCCCCCCGAGGTGCCTTATTGCTATTATATTATATTTGGGGAGGCGTGGTAGCCTAGTGGTTAGAGTGCTGGACTAGTAACCAGAAGATTGCAAGTTCAAACCCCCGAGCTGTCAAGGTACAAATCTGTTGTTCTGCCCCTGAACAGGCAGTTAACCCACTGTTCCTAGGCCGTCATTGAAAATAAGAATTTGTTCTTAACTGACTTGCCTTTTTTTTTTTATAAACTGGTTACCAACATAACTAGAGCAGTAAAAATAAATGTTTTGTCATACCCGTGGTATACTGTCTGATATACCACGGCTGTCAGCCAATCAGCATTCAGGGTTTGAACCACCCAGTTTATAATACAGTATATACAGTGCATTCGGAAAGTATTCAGACCACTTGACTTTTTCCACATTTTGTTACGTTACAGCCTTATTCTAAAATGGATTGAATAGTTTTGTCCCCTCATCAATCTTCACACAATACCCCATAATGACAAAGCAAAACAGGTTTTTAGAATAAACTGAAATATCAAATTTACATAAGTAGTCAGACTCTTTACTCAGTACTTTGTTTAAGCACCTTCGGCAGCGATTACAGCCTCGTGTCTTCTTGGGTATGACGCTACAAGCTTGGCACATCTGTATTCTTTTCTGCAAATCCTCTCAAGCTCTGTCAGGTTGGATCGGGAGCGTAGCTGCACAGCTTTTTTCAGGTATCTCCAGAGATGTTCGATCGGGTTCAAGTCCGGGCTCTGGCTGGGCCACTCAGGAACATTCAAGGACTTGTCCCTAAGCCACTCCTGCGTTGTCTTGGCTGTGTGCTTAGGGTCGCTGTCCTGTTGGAGAGTGAACCTTCGCCCCCAGTCTGAGCTCCTGAGTGCTCTGGAGTAGATTTTAATCTCTCTGTACTTTGCTATGTTTATCCTTCCCTTAATCCTGACTAGTCTACCAGTCCCTGTCGCTGAAAAATATCCCACAGCATGATGCTACCACAACCATGCTTTACCATAGGGATGGTGCCAGGTTTCCTCCAGACGTGACGCTTAGCATTCAGGCCAAAGAGTTCAATCTTGGTCTGAGAGTTCTTTAGGTAACATGTTAAATTAGTCAACATATTTGACAACTCAAATACCAGCACAGATCTTCCCACATTCTCATGTTATCTCTCCTTATCTCATCTCCCATCTACTGGACCAAAGGCTGGACCAAAAGATACAGACATGTTATCCCTCGCTACAACCAAGGATTCCTCAGAAATGTTGAACAGATTAACTCAACGTTGTGCAGTCAGCTGAAGAACAGCGTTATGCAATACGGGATCCTCCGGAAAAATTTCAGACGGCGAGGATGATGGTAGGAGACTTATTAACAAACGGAAGTGTGTTTGTGCACTCGCAATGCGAGCAGCACATCATGCACACCGGAGATGGAGGATAAAGGACACTAGTCTGTTCTGCAGGCTGCCACTCAGGCAACTTCCAAAGTCATTCAACTGCAACTTTTAAATGCAAGATCCATAAACAACAAAAGCTTACTACTAATTGACATCATCACTGATAGAGGTCTAGACTTTCTCTGCCTACTAAGACTTGGCATCAGCCGAAAAAGTACATATCCCTCAACCAATGCACTCCATCTGGCTACACCTATGTGAACTGTCATCGCAAATCCAGACGGGGTGGCGGATTAGCTGTATTCTGCAGGACTGACTGTACTGTGAAGTTGACTCCAGTACCAGCTGTCTCATCTTTTGAATGCATGACTTCAAGATCACTTGATCTGTATCAGTACTGGCTCTGCTGATTTATCGGCCTTCTGAACTCAACTCTGACTTTCTTGATAAACTATCTGAGCTACTAACACTCCGGAGCCTCCTCTGCTATGCTGGTGCTTGGTGATTTCAACACACATGCTGACCCCCCTGACTGCAGTCTCTCTACTGGCCTGGTTGATGTCCTGGACAACTTTGGACTTCAACAGCAAGTGGACTTTGCCATCCACAACAAAGGCCATACACTGGACCTGCTCTGTACCACAGGCGTGGATCTCGACAAATTGGAAGGAACTGTGTCAAGGCTGTCCGACCATAAACTCACCATCCATCTTCATCCTAGATATTCCTCTACCCACTCGGCTTAAGAAATGCTCCATTCAGTTTAGGAGTCTGAAAACAATAAACACTGCTCAGCTTACTCAATCCATCGTCTACTTCTACAGTTACTGGCTCTGTGACTCAATACAACACTGCCTTGGCTTCCATACTGGATGATGTTGCTCCTTTCAAAACCCGCCTGGTGTCTGTCTCCAAATCTTCTCCCTGGTACACTCTCTCAAAGTAACTGGCCGTCGTCTAGAATGACAGTATAAGAAAACTGGGCATGCGTAAGATGTATGAGCAACATCAGAAAGACTACAAACAGGCCTTAAATGCAGCTCAGACATCCTACTACTCCTAACTAATCAGTATCAGCACTGGTAACTCTACTGTGAACAAGCTCCTCCAACCTGTGAACAATTCCGCTACCTCATCCTCCCCAGAACGGTGCAATCAATACTTGTGCCTCTTCCAAATAAAAATGTTAAACATCAATAACACCACGCTGTCCTCTCCAGCCCTGGTATTTGCTGCTGACGTAACCAAGCTAGTTAGGACAAAGAGGCCCACCACTTGCTCAATTGACCCTATCCCCACCTCCCTTGTAAAGACCCTATCCCCTTGTTACGGATACCATTATCCTGTGTGTGTGTGTATCCTGTGTGTGTTTCTTTTCTCTCCGTCTCCCCTCACAGGTGAAAATCATCACTCCCCAATCAGTCAACAATCAACCCATCAATCAGAAGACACACCTCCTCCTGTTTCCTACCCTATCACAGTTCCTTCCCCATGGTTTAAAAACCCCATCATTTGTTTGCTCTAGAGCTCAAACTCTTTGTAAATGCCATGTTTGTAGATCTCTGTTCTTCGCTCGCTCTCTGTGTATTAATTAACCTCTCTTTTGTTTGAGCACCTCCAAATCACTTTCATCTCCTGTGAGTATTGTTTTGCTTATGGTGTTTGCTGGTGGGAAAAGGGGAAACCAAGACAAGTCGCCCATGGGCATACACTACCCGTAGGTAAACTTTGTTAAAAACACTAGTTAGAACTGGGCGGACCACCCACTGTATTTTTGGTTAGTTAGCTGTTGTTAAAGTAGGCTAGTCTAGCTTAGGGGTGTTTTTGCATATTTGTTTCTTTCCTTGGGTCCAGCTCAGCCCCTTTTCCTGCTCCCCCCATTACCGTGTGTTTATTAATAAACCTTGAGTTTGACGGTAGATTTCAGTTGTCCTGGTTATTTCGTTCACACTTTTACTTTGTCACAATTATAATTTGCATGAGTTATGTTACGCGTCTCATTACCATCCCCCCCTAGACTGTCGGGCCAAAAGGGATTCATAACACCCCTTCTCAGCTCAAACTGGCGGCAGTCACACCAGTAATTAAAAGCCTGAATTTGACTCTGACAATGTCCAGAACTACAGGCCTATTTCCAACCTGCCATTCCTGAGTAAGCTTCTCGAAACAAGCTGTTTCTAGCCAACTCCAAAACCATCTGGCCACTCACACCCTACTTGAGCCCTTCCAGTCGGGTTTCAGACTTAGACACAACACCTAGACTGCCCTGGTAAGGGTCACCAATGATCTCCACATGAATGCTGACTCTGGGACTGCCAGCATCATCATACTGCTGGACCTCAGTGCAGCATTCGACACGGTCAGCCACACCATCCTGCTGGACCGCATGGAGAAGCTCCTGGGCCTATCAGACACTGTCCTGGACTGGTTCAGGTCCTATCTCACTGATCGCTACCAGTTTGTAGTAATCCGTCCTAGTAGGTAAGACAGATTTGTGGTCCGACAGAGGGTCCCTCAAGGCTCGGTCATGGGGCCACCACTGTTTTGTATCTACATGCTACCACTGGGAAACATCTTGAGGAAACACTGACTGGGCTTTCGCATTTATGCTGACGACACTCAGTTGTATGTCTGCATAAACACTGCCAATGTCACTGCACTTCTGGTAAGCTGTTTGCAGGACATCAAAGTGTGGATGCAGTTGAGTTTCCTGCAGTTAAACTGCAAAAAGACAGAGGTTGTGCTGATTGGCACTCACACCATCATAAACAACATCAGCAGTTACAGCCTCAATACTGATTGTGTCAACGTCTTCTCCTCCAGTCTGCTCTCATTTGAGGCCCACATCAAGAGTGTGACTAAAGTCAACATTTTCCATCTTTGGAACATTGCTAGGACACGACCTATGCTATCACAACCTGCAGCTGAGCGACTCATCCACTCCTTTATTTTATCCCGTCTGGACTATTGTAAGGCCCTTTTTGTTAGGACATCTGCCAAGTGTCTAAACAGGCTACAATACTGTGTGTCCAGAACTGCGTTGCACCTGTCCTCACCAAACCTCCCTCGGGAGGTTGAAGATGTTTGGCATGGGCCCTCAAATCCTCAAAAGGTTCTACAGCTGTACCATTTAGAGCATCTTAACTAGCTGTATCACTGCTTGGTATGGAAATAGGACCTCCCTCGATCGCATGGCAATACACAGGGTGCTGCAGCCAGCCCTATATCAGGCATTAAAGACTCCAAACACCTAAGCCATAGACTGTTCTCTCTGCTTCCGGCAAGCGGTACCAGTGCATCAAGTCTGACACCAACAGGCTCCTGAACAGCTTCTACCCACATGACATAAGACTGCTAAATAGCTAACAAAATGGCTACACAGACTATCTGAGTTGACTCTTGTATTTTATTCTTTAAAAAAAAAATATATATATTTTTACGCACACTGACACTCACTATCATTTGCTTACACACACGTAATATGCACATACATTTATAATGACTCTACACGCACGCACGCACACACACACACACACACACACACATACTTGTAGATGTGACATTAAAGCTTGAAACTTGAACTTGAAACTTGAGCATATCACTGCAATGCTGTTCAACCTCCACTGTCTCCGTATGCTCACGCATTGACTACAAAATCCTGGTTCACACTTATCAAGCCTTCCACAGCTCTGGACCAAGTACCTGTCTGACCTCATTCTACCCTCCTGCCCCTTTGCTCCTCCAAGTCCGTCTACCTTCAGCAGACTGAAAACTATGGGTGACAGGGCTTTCAGTTGCGCTGCTCTGCGGCTGTGGAATGCACTTCCAGACACTACTAGGTCTGCAGACTCTGTCCTCCTTTAATGCACAGCTCAAGATTATGCTGTTCAGAAAATCTTTCAAGGACCTCTGGTAATTCGGTTCTCCTGTCCACTGGATGTGACAACACCTGTAGATAGCTTTATTTGTTGTTTGTGTTTTGGATTGTTTTTATTATAATGAATATACAGTACCAGTCAAAAGTTGTTCTTAATTTGTTTACTGTTTTCTACATTGTAGAATAATAGTGAAGACATTAACACTATGAAATAACACATAAGGAATCATGTAACCGAAAAAGTGTTAAACAATTTATTTTCATTTTATATTTGAGATTCTTCAAAGTAGCCACCCTTTGCCTTGATGACAGCTTTGCACACTCTTGGCATTCTCTTTTCAGCTTCATGAGGTAGTCACCTGGAATAATTTTCCAACTGTCTTGAAGAAGTTCCCACATATGCTGAGCACTTGTTGTCTGCTTTTCCTTCACTCTGCGGTCCAACTCATCCCAAACCATCTCAATTGCGTTGAGGTCAGGTGATTGTGAAGGCCAGGTCCTCTGATGCAACACTCCATCACTCTCCTTCTTGGTCAAATAGCCCTTACACAGCCTGGAGGTGTGTTTTGGGTCATTGTCCTGTTGAAAAACAAATGATAGTCCCACTAAGCGCAAACCAGATGGAATGGTGTATCACTGCAGAATGTTGTGGTAGCCATGCTCGTGAAGTGTGCCTTGAATTCTAAATAAATCACAGACTGTGTCACCAGAAAAGCAACGTCACACCATCACACCTCCTCCTCCATGCTTCCCGGTGGGAACCACACATGCAGAGATCATCCATTCACCTACTTTCTGTCTCACAAAGCCACGGAGGCTGGAACTAAAAAATCTCACATTTGGACTCATCAGACCAAAGGACAGATTTCCACCGGTCTGATGTCCATTGCTCGTGTTTCTTGGCCCAAGCAAGTCTCTTATTATTATTTGTGTCCTTAGGTAGATGTTTCTTTGCAGCAATTCAACCATGAAGGCCTGATTCACGCAGTCTCCTCTGAACAGTTGATGTTGAGATGTGTCTGTTACTTGAACTCTAGGAAGCATTTATTTGGGCTGCAATCTGAGGTGCAGTTAATTGACGATTTCTGATAAACTTATCCTCTGCAGCAGAGGTAACTCTGGGTCTTCCTTTCCTGTGGCGGTCCTCATGAGAGCCAGTTTCATCATAGCCCTTGATGGTTTTTGTGACTGCACTTGAAGAAACTTTCATATTTTCCAGATTGACTGACCATTTATTTTTTACATTTTTCATTTAACAAGTCAAGTCAGTTAAGAACAAATTCTTATAACAATGAAGGCCTACCCTGGCCAAACCCTAACGACGCTGGGCCAATTGTGCACCACCCTATGGGACTCCCAATCACGACCGTTTGTGATACAGCCTGGAATCGAACCAGGGTCTGTAGTGATGCCTCTAGCATTGAGATGAAATTCCACTGATGAACTTTTAACAAGGCACACCTGTTAATTGAAATGCATTCCACGTGACTACCTCATGAAGCTGGCTGAGAGAATGCCAAGAGTGTGCAAAGTTGTCATCAAGGCAAAGGGTGGCCACTTTGAAGAATCTCAAATCTAAAATATATATATTTTTTTTATTCTGTATGTACAATCGGGACACTCCATTTAGTATGATATCAGTGGAGGCTGCTGAGTGGATAACCGGCTCATACTGTAATAATGGCCGGAACAGAGCAAATGGAATGGCATCAAACACCTGTTTGTTTAATGTACCAGTCAAAGGTTTAGACACCCACTCATTAAAAATGTTTTCTTTATCTGTACTATTTTCTACATTGTAGAATAATAGTAAAGACACCAAAACTATGAAATAACACACATGGAGTCATTTAGTAACCAAAAAACTGTTAAACAAATCCAAATATATTTTATATTTGAGATTCAGCCACCCTTTGCCTTGATGACAGCTTTGCACATTTTTGGCATTCTCTCAACCAGCGTTATGAGGTAGTCACCTGGAATGTATTTCAATTAACAGATGTGCCTTATTAAATGTTAATTTGTGGAATTTCTTTCCTTCATAATGCGTTAGAAACAATCAGTTCGTAAGGGATGACCCTGGGAGAGATGAGAAGCAGTTACAGGGAGTGAACATTTAATTATCAACGGAAAAGGACAGGACAGCGTCTGGACATGAACACATAACGGCATTAATGCAGACACAGGGAACAAACGGGGGAGCAGACAGTTATAGATGGGGCAATCAACAAAGGGAAGGAGTCCAGGTGAGTCCAATGAGCGCTGCGACGTGTAATGATGGTGACAGGTGTGCACAATGAAGCCCTGGAGCGCCAGAGAGAGGGAGAGCGGAAGAAGGTGTGACTGTACCCCTCCCTCTAGGTGCGCCACCCGGCGTCCCACCTGGGTGAGCCTGACGGGCCGGCCGAAGCATGGGCGCTGGACAAGCCAGCTGGGGTGTAGAAGCCCGATGAACTGAAAAAGGCGTGGGAATCTGATGATCTGGCTGAGGCATGAAAGCCCAACGATCTGGCTGAGGCGTGGGAGCCTAACGAACCGGCTGAGGTTTGGGAACCTGATGGGCCGGCTAATGCAAGACGTAGGGTGGGCGCCTACCGAACCCACTGAGAAAAAAAACACCTCTCGAGCCAGCTAAGGCGTGGAAGCCCGACTAGCTAGCTGAGGTACCCCAGTTTCCTCGGTGAAGGCACCAGAACCCAACGTCACCAACCAAAACTCCCTGATGCTTCTTTTAGTGTTGTCTGCATTCTGTAAGGGTCGACGATAGTAGAGACCAGAAACAGATACAGGGAGTGAACATTTAATTATCAACGGAAAAGGACAGGACAGCGTCTGGACATGAACACATAACGGCATTAATGCAGACACAGGGAACAAACGGGGGAGCAGACAGTTATAGATGGGGCAATCAACAAAGGGAAGGAGTCCAGGTTAGTCCAATGAGCGCTGCGGCGCGTAATGATGGTGACAGGTGTGCATAATGAAGGGCAGCCTGGCGCCCTCGAGTGCCAGAGAGGGAGAGCGGAAGCAGGCATGACACAGTTGTGTTGTGACAAGGTAGGGGTGGTATACAGAAGATAGCCCAATTTGGTAAAAGGCCAAGTCCATATTATGGCAAAAACTAGCTGAAATAAGCAAAGAGAAATGACAGTCCATCATTACTTTAAGACATGAAGGTCAGTCAATACGGAAGAGGTCAAGAACTTTTAAAGTTTCTTCAAGTGCAGTCGCAAAAACCATCAAGTGCTATGATGAAACTGGCTCTCATGAGGACATCCACAGGAAAGGAAGACCCAGAGATACCTCTGCTGCAGAGGATAAGTTCATTAAAGTTACCAGCCTCAGAAATGAAAGCCCAAATAAATGCTTCAAAGAGTTCAAGTAACAGACACATCTCAACATCAACTGTTCAGAGACTGCATGAATCAGGCCTTCATGGTCAAATTGCTCCAAAGAAACCACTACTGAAGAACACCGAAAAGAAGAAGAGACTTGCTTGGGCTGATGAGTCCAAATGTAAGATTTTTGGTTCCAGCTGCAGTGGCTTTGTGAGATACAGAGTAGGTGAACAGATGATCTCCACATGTGTGGCTCCTACCGGGAAGCATGTAGGAGGAGGTGTGATGGTGTGGGGTTGCTTTGCTGGTGACACTGTCTGTGATTTATTTAGAATTGAAGGCACACTTAACCATCATGGCTATCACATTATTCTGCAGCGATACGCCATCCCATCTGTTCTGCGCTTAGTGGGACTATCATTTGTTTTTAACAGGACAATGACCCCACACACCTCCAGGCTGTGTACGGGCTATTTGACCAAGAAGGAGAGTGATGGAATGCCCGACCTCAACCCAATTGAGATGGTTTGGGATGAGTTGGACCACAGAGTGAATTAAAAGCAGCCAACAAGTGATCATCATATGTGGGAACTCCTTCAAGACTGTTGGAAAAGCATTCCCGGTGAAGCTGGTTGAGAGAATGCCAAGAGTTTGTAATGCTGTCATCAAGGCAAAGGGTGGCTAATTTGAAGAATCTAAAATCTAAAATATGTTTTGATTTGTTTAACACTTTTTTGGTTACTACATGTGTGTTATTTCACAGTTTTGATGTCCTCACAATTATTCTACAATGTAGAAAATAGTAAAAATAAAGAAAAACCCTTGAATGAGTAGGTAAGTCCAAACTTTTGACAGGTACTGTATTTGATACCTTTCCACCGATTCTGCTCCAGTCATTACCAGGAGCCCGTTCTCCCAATTGAGGTGCCACCAACCTCCTGCGTATGATATGTTACATTTCGTGGGGTATGCAGTGGTGTAAAGTACTTAAGTAAAAATACTTTAAAGTACTACTTAAGTAGTTTTTTGGGGTATCTGTACTTTACTTTACTACTTATATTTTTGACAACTTTTACTTTTATTTCACTACATTCCTAATGAAAATAATGTACTTTTTACTCCTTGGATTTTCTCTGACTCCCAAAAGTATTAGTTACATTTTAAATGCTTCGCAGGACAGGAAAATTGTCTAATTCACACACTTATCAAGAGAACATCCCTGGTCATCCCTACTGCAAAAAAATAATAATTATGCCACTTGGTTTGCTTAATTTAACGATGTTTTTGTTATTTATACTTGTACTTTTACTTTTGATGCTTAAGTACATTGTAACCAATTGCTTTTAGACTTTTACTCGAGTAGTATTTTACTGGGTGACTTTCACTTTTACTTGAGTGATTTTCTATTAAGGAATATTTTATTTTCTCAAGTATGACAATCGGGTACTTTTTCCTCCACTGGTGGTATGTATTAATTTGTGTATGTCCATCACCCATTTTGTATGATGTGTTAAGAATTACAATTCATTTTAATAGTTGTGAATTTGCTAAATGTACAATATGTTACAAATTTGCTAAATGTATGTTATGTTACAAATTCTAGCTAGGTGGCTAATGTTAGCTAGCTGGCTAACGTTATCTAGGCTAAGGGTTAGGGTTAGGGGTTAGTGTTAAGTTTAGCAGTTTGGTTAAGGGTTAAGGTTAGGGGAAGGTTTAGCAAAAAGGGTGAAGGGTGAAGGTTAGGGTTTGGGGAAGGGTTAGCTGAAAGGGTTAAGGTTACGGTTCAGGGAAGGGTTAGCTAACATGCTAAGTGGTTGCAAAGTAGCTAAAAAGTAAAAAAGTAGTTGAAAAGTTACTAATTAGATATAAGGCTAAAGTTGTCCATGATGAGATTCAAACTCACAACCTTTGGCTTGCTAGACATTCACATTATATGCACACCCATTCACAAACAAACCTACTTTTGTTTTTGCCTTATGTAACCGTCAGTCTTATGTAACCATACCAAACATAACATATCATACTAATTTGAGTGTCCCAGATTTACATTTATTGTGTTACGTCTAGTCTATGAGACCAGGCTGTTGAGCTTGGTTTGCTTGTTACTGAGAAAGGAATTCACAACTTCAAATAAACTTTATTGAGAATGCAAATCATTTTTATTCAAACAAAGACACAGAAAAGCAGCCTATACTTTAATTGTACATAAAAAATAGGCACATTTCAAATATGTTTCAGTGTAAACATCAGTCATTAAATTACATCTTTAGTACAAGATTAGTGATTCTTATTGTTTATTGTTGTGGGCCATTTTTTTACGGTAGTTGTATAGGTCTAACTCTATCAATGTTAGGCTGCATAACTTTCATGATATTGGGAGAGTGATAATAGCTGTTATTCATACCCATTTACTCATGAGCACAACATGACTATAACTTGTTTGTGTTGTATGTGGTGTACAAAAGCCAATCCAGTTGTGCATGCTCAAGCCATGCTCAACATAGAGCCAAAGTGTTGTGGAAAATGCCACTTCTACCTGATGAGGGAGACAGACACCATGTAAAATGTCTGACTGTCAGACATGAAATTATAGCCTACAGTGTCAATAGCCTACAGGTAGGCCTATGTGGCTCAATAATTAATTGAACGGGTTTATGTTTCAACTCGATTTTATTAATTGGGAATTGGGAATTAATGGTTTATTCATAAATTCACGCAGTTGACTTGTAAATCTTTGACTTGATGCAATAAGTCTTATTGGGCCTACATAGCCACTGAGCGGCGCTATAGAACTGGGAAATGACTTTTTACGCGCTCAGGCTCTTTAAGGCTAGTAGTTTGGACATCAGACTGTCGGCCCATTGGCAAATCACCAGATGCAATGGTCTCTCCTATATTATAATCAAAACATTCATATTGATGGGAGCGAAATACCTGGTTATTTTGTAGGTCTGTGGGGCACTTGACATGACACTAAATCCAACATTGAAGTGACCAGTATCACAATAGAAAGGTAGGCTATAGGACAATAACAATGTATTGTCCTTTAGGAAATTATCTTTGCCCATTACAGACATAGCACAGCCTTCAAAACATACAGAAATAAAGACATCACAAGACATTGGCTACTGACAAGGCATGATTACAATATAATGGATGTTGTGTTTTGATGAATCAACTGTATTGACAATTTCCAGGAACGCGCCAGCTCGACAGAAGCCAATTCAGCGCGGGCGCGCAACAGGCGTCTCGCAGTAGCAAAGTGCGGTGGCATGCGCTGCTGCGGTGGAAATGGCGTTAGCAAGGACACGGCCGGGGCAACTGCGCCCAAGCTAGCAGGTGCAGGAGTAATGGAGATTGTATAGTATGAAATGGGAATGTAAAAGAGATAGCTAAAGCATACTCTTCCAAGGTCTGACGATCCCATTCATAGATAATTGAAAGTGATACCCCAGGTCAATTGCCTCGAATACATGGATAGATAGGCCTAGAGAGAGAGAGAGAGAGAGAGAGAGAGAGAGAGTCGAATACTGCAGTTGTTGCTTATTAAATACTCCTCTCGGAGGCTATAGCTCACCCTTGTACGACAAGTCGAAATAAAAGTCCAAAATGTAGAATCTAACACTGCAATCGAATCAGTTTATTACTCCACCAATATTGGACAATGAAACGAGGCGAGGTAAACATGACACGATCAACCACACCTATAGGTGTTCAGACGCTTCTGAATGAACAAGCATTCAGTATGACATATTTGAATTACTATAAACATACGGTTATTACATGTATATGCTCATTCTGCATAATTATATTGTATTGTTGGCCATTTGTTTGTAGTTTTGGTGGCACCAATTATTTCTTCATTTCCAGCAAACAAACACATCGACATAAGGTTTGATTATTTTCAGTTGGCCAAAATGTAAACTATTCTCCACTCAAATGTTCAATGTCTGGTTGAATACCTTCACCACACACTAGTCTACATCGTGTCAGGATCCACACTGTTCAAAGTAATCATCCCCCTGCAGTGCTTTGTCAAGTAATTGTGTAGTTTGTGTAGTGTTCACTAGGTGGCGTTACGTCTGGCATGCCAACGTGAAAATCCTGTTCAACATTATTGCAGACGCACCGCCCCTTTCTGTGCAATAAAGTCGAGTAAGATATCCAAGGCGCCAGGTGAGCAATAGACAGAGCAATTGAGATACTCTTTGTGTCATGTTTACTCCTATTCCCTAGCGCCACAGCCGTTACTTATTAACCATACAATATACAAATAAAGATATGATGTTGTTAAACTCATGACTCTAGGCGCAGAGAGGGCAATCAAGTTATTTTACATTCTTTAGGATTCAGCTTGGTCGAAATAATCAGTCAATAGGCTACTCAGCAGGCCCATAAAACACAAGCACACAAGACTCGCTCTGTCGCGGTCTCGTGTCCAGGAAGGAATTCCAGGTATGATAGCTTAAAAGAGTTTGAGAGGATCTTAATAGCATTTCTCCACTTTTTGATCATAGTCTAAACGCCTCTATCTCCAATTGCTGAAGTGGACAAAGTGTGGCAACACAGATTGGGTTGGAGCAATTACCTCACCTTGTAATTTGTCCATATAGTTTCACATAATATAGTTTACATAATCTAAAGAAACTGACACATGGAAACGTATGAAGACTGCATTTCAATATTTTATTGAAACTTTCAAGAACACATTGTTGAGGTTGTAAACTACACAAAAATCGAATACAACATAACCCAATGACAACTTTAGAAACACAAAATAAACCTTCATATTTCAATAAGATTCTGCACGTTTACTATCAGGCGGCAATGTTTTAAACAGAAAATTATTATATTTTGACACACGTTTCTTTTCTTTTGAGAGAAAATTATTCATAATGTTGAAGCCGTTGGTGCGGTGTGCTCTTTTTGAATTCGTCTAAACAGTAGCACTTAACACACCCAGACAACAGGTAAAGGTAAAATGGCACATGAGTGTGTCCGCTAAAATAACTAGCTCTGTGGATATTTGGGGTACAAGTAAATCCATATTCAGGGGATATAAAATGCAGATGGCAAAACAAGGATAATATCCCACAAACTATCTTTACACGTGTATATCGACAATAAATTAACGACAGATCCCCAAAAAACAAACTACTCTGTTCTATTTACACGCAATATCAATATGAAATAATTACATAAATATTTGTATATATCACTATTTACATTTATAATCAATATTACCTTTTCAATGTTATTTCAGATTTCCTTTGCCAGTTGAATACTTATGCTGGATTCGGCATGCGATTTTAGGACAGTCTCAACCACTCGCACATGAAGTTTATAACCTCGGTTCTGTTTTGGCCTACTTCAAACAAGTGCCAGCATATGTATTTCCATAATCCTGTGTTTATAAATTGACATACAGAAAAATTCGTTCGTAAAATCAATAACCGACGGCCAATTGATTGAATCCTTAGCAAAAGGGGAGGGAAGGGGTTTAATCTTTTTTTTTCAGATTGGTTTTAAGATCAGCCTGAATCATGTTTTTATTCTTACTCGTCTCATTTCAATTTGGTGAAAATTAACACCCCCAAAAAAACTTTAAAAAACTACAGTCGTAAAAGAGACATGTATTTTTTTGTAGGGCATGCAAAGTGTCACCTACCCTATGAGCATAATGATAAGCTTAAAATGGATATGCAGTAATACCTCAAACACAACAGTCTATAATATAAAAGGAAATTAATTCAAATAATTATAACCAATTCAGAGTGCATATTAAATCAAACAAATGTTGTTAACTCAGTAACCCGACATAAAATAAACTTATAGGACACAGCAGCAACTTATCAAAGATCTGTGAGTATCATCCATGCCAACCTTTCAGTTTCAATACTTGTATGGTATTCAAATAACAGGACAAATTCAAAAGTGTTGTTTAATTTAACAAAAAAGAAATATAGCATACATTAGATGTGTAGGCTATATAACCAAAGTGCATTTCAAAATCTAAACTGTTCAATAGGTCCGTTTTCTAAACCCAGATCCTCTAGAAGGGTGGCGTCATACTCGTCCTTGTCATCCTTATCATCGTTATTATCACAACAACAAAAACAACAACATTATAATCTAAGGGGACACGCTTTGTGTTCTGTCCTGTTTTTGATCGAGTCCGCTGACCAAGCGCTGAATGCTCTGCAAGTCGTTAGTGGAATCTTTCCCAGAGCAAGTTTTTGGGGACAGGGAGACCGAGCCGGACGATATGGTGGACGACCGGCTGGTGACCTCCGAGGTGGAGTCCTGGGTGGCCGAGACTGGGCTCATGGCCATGCCGTCCCCTTTCAGCTCGGTGGCGCTGCTTGCCATGGAGGGGATGGCGGTGGTGAGCAGAGTGCTATCCGGAACGCTCATAGGGATGGAGTAAGGGCTGTACCTGAGGCGAGGGCGCACTGCGTTCAGGAAAGGGTGTCGGTGAACAGAGGAGGAGGCTGCGGAAGAGGCTGCCGCTGCCGCTGCCATGTAGGTGTAAGGGTAAGGGAACAGGCTCCCAAATGGAGACATGGCCAGGCCCTGTGGAGAGAGAAGGGGAAGGATAGAAGTTTAACTTTAGCCTGCATAATTTAATTCAACAGACGCTAGCTTTGACGCACCATAATAACATAACCAAACTGGAAAAATAGGCTACACTTTAATTTGTCGCAATGTACTTGACCTCTGTTTCTGTATATCTTGAATGGAGGTCATGTAGCGAGTGAGTGTGAATAATGAATCCAGACACGTGAGAGATCATGGGAAATGGTATGTACTGTAGGCTTACATGACATAGGCTACTTTCACTTTTCTCATAAAGCGATTTACACGATTATGCTTTTCTGTGGCCATGAGTATTGTGGTTTAGGCCAATAATGAGAGTGTGGTGTAGGGCCTAAGCCTACTACCAATACCAATACATGTATAGAATTAAGCCTTAAAATAAACACAATATAAAGTTATATTCTCGCGTAAAACGATGAAATCCTTCCGAGAATCAAATTGTCAAAACATTTAGTTGTTCTAGTGTTAGGCGATATCTTAGACCCACCACCATGTGATATCGTGTTTTCTGCAACTTTGCAAAAAGTTAATTATTTGTTCATGCAAATACAAATGATTTATAGCCTGTTGGCATATGATGCTGCCCATTAAGTACAGAACATAGCAATTTAGAAGGAATCGTTCCTGCAACAGGTTTTTTGAAAGTAGACCCTAGATGGTAAAACAGACAATCTGTGTATTTCAGATAAGTTGTTTTCCCTCCCCGAACCTGTGAAGTATTTTAAACAATTTACCATGTTCCTCTAAAACACAGGTTTAATGACTGAGTTCATATCAACTCTATAGCCTAAAACTATTGTTGCAACGCTTAGGTGGTCTCTTCCTAAATCCCAACATATGCTTTAAACAATTGAGACAGATAATATCCACCCCTTCCAGGTAAAATCCAAGTAAACTTGAGTCCATATAAAACACATTTGGTTATTATTTATAACACAATTGTCTACAATATGCTCACCCCTGTTGTGCCATTTAACGCCACAAGGAAAAAGCTATTAAAACGAAATGGAAATTAGCCTATACTTTTTTCGTTACATTTACACATAAACTAATGGAGACAAGAACATATATGCTGACATATATAGTCCAGTAGGCTATATTAGTCCAAATGTAACGAAAAACGCGAGCACATTGGCATTACTGTAGGTACTGCTGGTGGTAATTAAACAGGTTTTACCTGTGATGCCAAGACATGTTGCTGCAGATGAAAAGGCAGTCCATGAGCTCCCGTCAGGCTTTGCGAGGGTGACGCCATACTGGCCGTGTCCATGGTGCTAACCCCTCCGGAGGACACCGCTGCCAGTAAGGGGCCCATGCCCGCGGCCATATTCGAGAACGCGCCTCCCATGTTAAACTGACTGGGGTGCAAAAGAAAGGGATGCGCGCCGCCTAAGTGATTGAAAAACTGCTGTCCCGCCAAACCCGGTGGAAATCCAAAATGATGCATGTGACTCTGGCTTAAGTGCGGACTGCTGTCAGTTTGAATAGTCAAAGGCATGTAGCTCTCCTTGCTTATAGACCTGCACTCGTCCACTTTGGGCTGGTCCCCGTTTGGACTCTTGAGGTCTTCTCCGGACCGAGTGGTGCTGGAGATAACGGTGATGGGGCTCTGTCGTGAGTCCGCCTGGCTTTTCTCAGTCCTCCGGGGGTTTTCCCGAGACCGGCCGGTAGAATCATTGGCACCGAATTGATGGCCTTTAGTCGGACTCGCCTCAAGATCCTTCCCATCCTCCGTAGTGGTTGAGATCTTACTGGAGTCCGGCCCATCCTTTAGGTTGCCATCTTTGCTCTCATCGTCACTGTCTTCGTCACTCTCGCAAAAGTCTATCAGAAATGAGTCAAAAGTTAGTGATAAATGAGGAAGGATGATTAATTAATTCAGTTAATCAGGATTCATTTCGTTTTGAGTTTTATTCTTCAGATAGGCTTATACAATTATCATAGGCTAGGCTATAGCCTACGTAATGAGTGATGGAACTCATATGGTGATTACATTTTTCATGACTTTCGATGGTATAGGCCTATGACGTGGAAATATTAATTTATAACGAGATATATAATCAGTATATGTCTTAATTAGCCTATATCACATATTAACAAATAGGCCATAGTTTTTAATACATGCTCTTTTGGAGGACATTAGCCTAATGTGCGTTCTGCCTACACTTTCTGGCTAATCGTGCTAAGGAGGCCTAATATTACGGGGCCTAATACTAATTCCATAATGTATTGGGCTACATTGAAATCCAGAGGTTACTTATTTTTTGATAAACCCTCAGCTTATTGATCACGTCCTCAAATTGTCCTCGTTTTAACCGCCGTAATGGTGTGTTTTCACAATTCTGACGATTTTTTTGTCGTTCAGATAACAGCCATACGTTCGTGACTATGCATACGCCTACATCTCGAAAGTTTGTTTTATGTTTCACTTTATTCTTTATCCAGTAAGCTATATCATTTTGGCAGATATATTATTCACTTGATTGCTAAATGCTTAGCACGAACATGAGAGCCATCCTGTAAATGTCAAATACAAGAATTAGCCTACATACACGTTATATAGTTTGTAGGTTATTGTTGGCGCAAGACAACATTCAATAATTTGTAGTGCAATTATTCAACACAACAGACATACTTATTTCGAAAGAAAGGAATCTGGACTCAAACTAAATTCAAAATGTAGCCTACTTACTGGAAAATATTTTTCAGCCCACTTTTTTTACAAGCTTAGGCTACTATGCTATGTGGGTCTGTGAGCTGTGAGATGCGGAAAGTAGCTCTGGGCTCAATTACCTTTCAGGTTTGGAGGCCCCACCGTAGACACCGCGGGAGACGAGGCCTGGCCGAAACACTTGAATGAGGCCTGCTCGCCAGAGGAGTCGTCAGACGTCCCGTTCTCTTTTTTCTGATGCTCCTCGTATGAGCGAATTGACTGCAGGGCCAGCTGTTTCCTACATTAGGCACAAAAGTTATTGGTCATCACAACTATTCGTGTCAAAAACTAGCCAATCATTTATTCAAGGTAAAAAAAAAACGATTTCCATGTAGGCTACCATATATGCGTAGATGGCAAATTTTGAGGGCAGATTATGAAGATGCATTTTATCATTCAAGATATATATGTCTGTCTGTTCGAAGAAATTTAACTATTAAAACCCACTGCAGACAACTAATAACCCACAGACCAAACCTTGTTATTGTTTACTGTTGTCAACATAGTTCATGAAAAGTTGTTGAAGAGTTAACTATCAATAACGCTAAACTATTTCTAGAGGAGTTTCGAAATTGCATTTTGCTTTTGCGATCTCTTCACTCTGAGAACCATAACAATGTAAATACAACATAATAAGCTATGTCTAGTATAAATGTAGGTTGAAGGGATTGTCATATAATTATTCCCTTTTTCCAACTGTCGTGTGGGTCGTGTAAATCGTGTAGGACGATCGTTTTTTGGAATTCACTAACATCACAGTCAGACTCCGTGTCCATAAAATCTGACTACAGGAGTCGTTACCTTTTTGCAGTGCAGTAAGGGAATAGTTACTCCTACTCCTTACCTTTTCTCTCGTCTTCCATTGCCAGTGTCACGGAATCCTTTGGCAAAAGGATTATGGTCGATTTTCAATTGTGTAATCTGAAATAAATGAAAATCAAAGTTGTTTCGTGGAAGTAAATTGAGTGATATTTATCCTCGTTTCTTTATTCAACATTTTTCATAAGCCAATGTCTTCACTTAGGCCTATGTGTTAACCCTTAAGTCCCAGGAAGTGGAATATATATATATTATAAAATACTTATAGTTTGTGGATCAATTATAAAATAATTTCCAATCATTCAGATGATGGCTCAATTATACATACAATCTGAATTATTGGAAATTATTTTATAATTGATCCACAAACTCTCTCTCTCTCTCTCTCTCTTGACAGGTCGTCCGCTCTCACCCCCAACGCTCAGAACCTCCCCGCCCCCATCCCATCCCACCATTGCAGATATTTTATATCCATGTGCAATGCATAGTACTTTATATCAACTCTCGCAGAGCTATCACATTATTTTCCCCCACTCACTTCCTTTCGCCTTCTGCCCCTCCCATGTGCACATTTTGGCAGGATTTACAATATTCTTCAATCCATGTGGCTGCCAAACATTTACTGCATTTTTGCTTTACCCAAGTGGGCAGAGGTAATATTTAGCTAACATTTCTCCCTTATATCAAAGAGCCACCATAAGATATGATTTTGATTCGCGGTGTGCCACGTGGAATTAAATGTTACCGCCAGCCAAGCCGGTTATAAACAAAAATGCTCATTTTCTCTAACTGCACATTATGTTCCCCCTCTCTTTCTCTTTCTCACACTTTCACTCCCTCCTTCCTTGCTTCGTTACTCTCTTTTTCTCACATGCACACACACATAAACACACACAATTAAGATAAACTGTATAACATACATCCCTGAGAATTCTGACCCATTCTAGCCTGGTTTGCTTAGTATGAAACACCGCATGAGATGACGTTTACACGTATCGAACACGAGAGCTTTTAGGCCTAACACTCAAACAAGATGACATTTGACAAATTTTAAGATGGCAAATGGCGCAGTGCTATTGGCTATATACACTATTTGACAAAAAAAGGAAGGCAAAATTCACTATCCAACTATTTAATGTATTTCATGAAAATAAACGAATAAAGTGTAATTATCCCTACCTTGTCATTTTGATAGGCCGTTACTGCAATGAAATCCGTTTCAGGAAAAACGTAAGTCCTGAACGTGCTATAGGGGAGTTTGAGAATGTCGTTGGCTCTCACGATGTGAAATCTGGGCTGATATTTGTGCATGGAGTTCAGGATGGTCTGGAACAGTAAAGAATTCTAGATTAAAAAAAGATAAGCACACACTGATTTCTGCCTCCTGATGAAGATAAGTCATTTCATGTAGTGCTCAATCGTAGTTCAGGCTTACTTGGTAAAATGGAATGTATTAGAACATTCTCATGAATTTATTTCACCATCAGTGCATTTATCCCCCCACAAAAAAATAAACAAAATAAAATAATAATAATATAAGCAGTATAATTACCACATAGCTTGACATGATATACAAGTTGTGAAAACATGAAAATATTGTTGGACACAAACCTATTCAATCGAAATGAGGCCTGTATATTTTGGTGAAGCCTTCTCAGCCCTCGGCCACAGAGAAGCAACGCCAATGGGGTTATAATTATTAGACTAATAATAATAGGTCTGATAATATCCTACGAATAACAATCATGATTACAACAATGCATGCCAGAAATGTTTAGAAGCATGCAAATAAGAAAAAAACATACATTAGATGAACTTACAAATCCATGCTTGTCGGAGATGTTATTCGTTAGCTTGAGTTTGTGAAAATTGACGACTTTTGACATCCACTGCTCGCCAGTAGCCGGACTGTCCGGGTGAATGTACATCCTCTTTGGCATTTCGGGGTCGGCCTTCCCTGCCACCATCCAACGCGAGTTGTGAAATTTATACCTGCAGTCATCTGCTGCAACAATATCCATCAACAGAATGTACTTTGCTTTCTTGTCCAAGCCAGTGCATCTCACTTTGAACGGAGGGAACATTCGCCTGTGAAATGGAATGAGAAAATCACTTAAAAACAGTGAACTAGCCTACTTGACTGAATAATGATAGCCTACACTCACACGAAACAGACATATTTGCATTGCTATTATACTATTTAGGATAATGACAATGTTACATACTGCAAATACTAAACTATTACAAATATTTGGCTACATTTATTTGTAGGCCTACGCGTCAGCCATAAGATTGAATGCATGCAGAAATGATTAAATCAAACAGAGGCTTGTGCGAGGATACAAAACACTCGGTAGGCCTTCTAACACCCATGTCATACAAATATCTGCCGCCTATAAATAATACAAAATCGCATAACATGTACAGCATGCATTGTGGCATACTAATCCTTTGTTGTGTTAATAACATTTGTTATTACACTTTTTATCATAATGTATATAGGCCTACATGTTTCAGTTTACATCTTCAAACTACAGATTTATTGTTGTTGTTGTAGTAGCGTTGGCCTACTTTTTAAAACCGCTCATAGTTTGTTTTCATAATCACCACGAGTCATAAGATTGTCCAAGTTAAAATGTTACAGTCTTATGTGTTGTATATTTTATAGTTTGGGTTGGGCTTCATTTTATCTCGTGTTGAGATTACATTCCCATGCAATGTGACTGTGACCATACATATTATGTCGATAGGACAGTTAGACTATGATCATATTCAGCTGATTTACACAAATATAACCATGAGAAATGAACCAGTTTGAAATTAAAACGTTGGCCACGAAGGAGGTCCAGTTCCAAGCACATATCAATACATTTATTCCATCGAGAGGAATGTCATCGTATTGATGATCAAAATGATCTTCATAATAACAAAAGGCAGACTAATGTATTTCAGCTACAGAACATAAATATGTAATATTAGAACACATAAAAGTGTACCTTACCTTCCGGATTTCGTGATAACCATTTCAGTGCCTCGCTTGTGGAAAGTTTCCCAAAGTTCCTTCGCTTCCAGGTGAACTTTCGGATCGTCTTCGACCTCTTCTTCAGGCTCCAGAGTCTTCAGAGGCCTCAGATGGGCTGCGGCTGCCTGGTGCCCAAGCGATGAGAAGTGGAGGCCGGACTCGGCGGCGCCCATCAGCTGGTCCATGATAGGCTTTCCCAGGGTGCCCGGGAGAGAGAGGGAGCCGAGTGAGCCGTTATGAGGTAGCGCCAGGGCCGGAAAAAAGGGAGGCTGGTGACCCAACATTGCACTCATGGCAAATTCCGGACCCCGGTGAGGTAAAAACGGATGGTATGCCATACTCGTTCCTTGTATGACTGGATCTCTCATCAGGAAGCTCATCCAAGTCCAGGCAGGTACCAAATATATGGATTTATTAAGTTTAATAATATAGTCAGTCTATGTCGCCTTCTTGACGAGCAAAACTTGTTTGAAAGTCTTGAGAAATCCACCGTCACAACTACAGAAATAAGCATCCACTTATTTTCGGCTGGGTGGTGTGAATGTTCTTTAGTGTCCTTCGCTGAGTTCCAACAGAGTGTCTGCAATGAGAAATGAAAAAACGCACTCCATTAATCTTCAGTTGTGATGAGATAAATATTTTCTTCCGAGAGCACTCTTCTATGCGTTGTCTTGCGAACAATCTTCGAATTGAAGCAACGAGGGTGAGTCACTGTGTTTTAATTGACTGTTGCGTTCTTTTCTTGATGTTGTTTACAATATCGCCATCCTTTTTTAAAACGAATTCGCTCTCATTGTCTTTAGTCCTGCTGCAAAAGCGATGTGTTGAAATATTTCGATAGCGCGGAACAATTCCTCTGTCTTTACTTGTTCCAGACATGCATCCTCACACGCACGCACACTATTTCTTCCTCTCTTTTTCACGCACACACACATTTCAGTACAAATGTATGCGGGGAAAGGAGTCCGTTGACGGCAGAGAGGTGGTAAGGTCCCAGCACTAAGATATTACTAGCGCTTCTGTGCCCCATAGGCTTGACACTATATGGATTTGTTGCATGTTACGAGAAGCTGGGCTCTGTTGATTGGCTCTTTGACGCTTTCGGACCAATTGTGTGGCTTCGTAGGCGTGGTTTTAACAGGTCGGGTGGAGGGGACAGACTTCAGTCTTATAAAAAGGTGTTTGGAACTCAAACGCTGCCGTGAAACACCACTGCCCAGTCAATGTTGTGTGAATATGTCAACATCGTCAGAACTAGTGCGATAGGTCGGTCTATGGAACACTGCGAAGGAAAAGTAGCCCGAGTCTCAGTTGCTTTGTCCATAAGAAATTACTGTCTCGTGTGCAGAGCGGCAGGGCTGGCCCGTCATCAAAACATTGACTACATTTTACTGTGAAATCGTGGAAGCTTTATTGTATAGGCTATATGGAATGAAGAAATATACACAATGTATCGTCACTGTCATTGATTTGATCATTTTGAATTGATTAGATGATCAGAAATCGTCAGTTGTTCTCCGTTGTCGTGGTCTAGGCTACATACAACACCGGAAAGGAATGTTTGAACAACATGCAAGCTACCATTATCAGCTCCATATTTGTGAAAAATAATAGTGCATTTGAACCGGTTGTCACGCGACGACCCGGGGATCAGTTAACCTATAGCCGACAATGTTCATATTATGACAGTAAGCTAAATAAACGATTATCATGTGGATGTTTGCTGACACTTTGTTATTGCATATAATCGTTCTTGTTGCTTTAATCCGTCTCATCGACCAGCCTTAGTAACAATTCATAGGCTATGTAGCCCAAGGTGATGCGTTTGATTGACAATTTTGACCCGACTTTAACTTTAACTCTCCGAATTACAATATTAATTTGACCTTGAATGTGAAGAGATGACAGGGTGATTCGGTGTGCTGAATGCATGGCGCCTGCAGTGTGTGGTTATGTCTGTGGATAATATTGCATCGCACAGTATAGAGCAGGTTAACATGAATAAACCGACATTAAAACTCTCCCTCTCTCTCTCTTTCTCTCTCTCTCTCTCAAACACCCCTCCTCTCTCTTTTTCTCCCTGTCCCCATGAGATGACAGTCTATGCATGCTGCTCATTGTGATATCGCCACGCAATCATGCCATATGCTTTCATAGAGATCCAGAGGGCTGTCGAATGTCCCTGCTCACGGAATTACAGCAGGCCTACACATTTTATATCTGGTAGGCCAAGTTCCTAATGGTGCATTAATCGGTAAGGGACAGTACCATATTTACCATAAACATTTGCCTAATTTACATTATTATATGTCGGAATTTATGAACTGCTAGGCCTATCGCAGCTATAACTAACCTCATTTAACTTGATATAACGTGTAGTCTAATAAAAGACAATTTCGAAAATACAACCCACTAAAAACATTGGTGGTGGTAATTTCGGATCACTTTTCGGATCACATTCAACGCAAGTCTAGACAGCGCCACAAAAAAAAAAAAATGGAACCTTTCTTTAACTAGGCAAGTCAAATTCTTATTTACAATGACTGCCTACACCGGCCACGGACGATGCTGGGCCAATTGTGCGTGCCCCATGGGACTCCCAATCACGGCTGGTCGTGATACAGCCTGGATTCGAACCAGGGTGTCTGTAGTGACGGCTCTAGCACTGAGATGCACCACTCGGGAACCCCACATACTTTATTCAAGGATTAATTTAGGCCCTACAAGTAAACTACAGAGGGAGTTGGCGGTGGTCAGCTGTATTGACTAAACACTGACCAAGTAACTTCCCACTGGCCAAAAACTGATTGAATAAACGTTGTATCCACGTAATTTCAACAAAGTTGAATCAACTTGGAACATTTTGGTATTTTCAAAAAATCATAAATGTAAAGGTTTTCGTATTTTTTTTCCACTAAAATTGCAACTTAAGTCCAATGATATTGTAAAATGTTTTGTTGATTTTACATTGGATTCACGTTAGTTGAGTACACAACCAAATGTAAATCAAAACTAGACATTGAACTGATGTCTGTACCCAGTGGGTTACCATCCAATCATAGTCCTACAAGGTTGAACTAAAGGGTTTTGTCAATCTTCTGAGCTGTGATTTTGGACTACTATCCACTATTTCATTCATAAAAGTGCTTATCCTTTGCTACCAACACTATTGTTACTGGGAAACTCACCTATTGATACAGTCAATTTGACTGAGCAATCCAAGATGACTGCAGGCTGGTGACATGGTCCTTTGATTAGGCTACTTGATCGGATAAGTGCACCATTATCTGTCTGTACTGTATTGAGTAAATATATCTGAATGCCCCTACCCAAGTCTTACCAAATCCTGATAACAGGAGAGGTGTTGTCCCGAGGGTTATCCCCATGCTCAGTTTGTAAACTTGTTTCCTTGGGTTGTATTAATGAAGTTTATCTTTAAAATTGGCATGCACTTATTAAGGACAACCAGTTTACGGTTCCACTGTCCAGTTCTCCAGACTTTATGTGTCAGTGTAGCTTAGTTATTGTCAATAGAGTGACAGCCTGTGTGCTCTCTTTTGTCAGCTGCTACAGTATGTCAGAGCAAGGAAACTGTCCCCAAGCTATCCTGTGTGTCTCTATGCCTAATTAGGGGAGGGTAGCATAGATTGTGTATTGTAAGGTGTCAATATTTATTGAAATTTGCTGGGGTAACAAATTAGGTAACTGCTGACACAATAGGCTTAATTTCAATTTAGCATTGATAACACTATAGGCCTATGGTAACCATGGCTAGCTCTTCTCTCCTGTCACCTTAGCCTGAGCATTCGTGTTCACTTAAAATGGCACATTGGACCTATTGTCTCTTTTGTGTGTGTGAGTTCAGGCCTGTGCTGATTACATGCGTATTGTTCTTTAAACACTCACACCTATTAGCAGCACATTTCAATTTAGTGGAAGGTGTCAACAAATAAGAAGCAGTGTTGACACAGCGGTACCCTTTCATTCACTGTGGCCACCAGGCTTAACCTCTAAGAATACGCCCCTTTTTTTTCAATTTTCACCTAAAATGACATACCCAAATCTAACTGCCTGTAATTCAGGCCCTGAAGCAAGGATATACATATTCTTGGTACCATTTGAAAGGAAACACTTTGAGGTTTGTGGAAATGTGAAAGGAATGTAGGAGAATATAGCACAATATATCTGGTACAAGATAATACAAAGAAAAAAACAACCATTCTTTTGTATTTTTTTGTACCATCATCTTTGAAATGCAAGAGAAAGGCCATAATGTATTATTCCAGCCCAGCTGCAATTTAGATTGTGGCCACTAGATGGCAGCAGTGTACAGGCAACGTTTTAGACTGATCCAATGAAACACTGTATTTCTGTTAAAAATGTTGTATCAAGACTGCCCAAATGTGCCTAATTTGTTTATTAATAACTGTTCATGGTCAAAACTGTGCACTCTCCTCAAACAATAACACAGTATTCTTTCACTATAATAGCTACTGTAAATTGGACAGTGCAGTTAGATTAACAAGAATGTAAGCTTTCTGCCAATATCAGATATTTCTATGTCCTGGGAAATAGTCTTGTAACTTACGACCTCATGCTAATCTCATTAGCCTACGTTAGCTAAACCGTTCCGTGGAAGGGACACCGATCCCGAATAAGTTTTAATTAGCTAAGCAATCCTGAGAGAACGGTCAATACACTATATAAGGTTTTACAGGGTTAGGGCTCTCAGGGACTCCAAGTGGCAATAAAACTGCAGACCTGACACAACTGATTGATGAGGTGGGGTTGTCAATGTTTTTATATCTACAGTGATAATGTATATCAAAATCAAAAAGCTATATATTTGTCTAGACATGCTCCAAAATCCCATTCTGTCTGCCTCGGTTTGTTTCCTGGCGGTGTACGGTACAGGGACAATAAGTAGTTTGAACCTGTTACATGCAGAGGTCAGTTGTCTGTATGCTCCTCCATACTGTTTATCAATGGCGTGTTTGCTATAGTGTAGTTATATACATTGATGTATAAGTATATCTTTAGAGACAGTTACTGTTTTTGTTTCAAGAGATTGAGTCCATGTCATGTTGAGGCTATATGTTGATCTATTTATCAATGTTTATCTATTTATGTTGGTCAAAGTAATGCACACAAACTATCAAGTAGCGTCTTCTCTCACTGGATACACACTTAGTCCTTTCCCTAAGTTATCTGTACGGTCAGCAAAATGTATGACTGGAAATAAGTTACTAATACCTATGGAGATTAGAGCTATAGCTCATTGGATCAATATGTTGTGTATTGTTTGTATGTTTATTAAGTCAAACTTCTTAGACTCTCTCAGAATGGATCATGGGGCAGCCAGTGATGAATTTGTTTATTTGCAGATTGTAAATGATAAATGGGGTCAGACATCATGGCACCAGCCGAGAATGGAGGACGTTGTTGTTGTTTTTGGGTATTTAGACACAACTAGATGTGATAGGGAGGGGAAGCATCACAAGGTTAGTCAGTTAAGTTGTGCAATGCTTGAAATTAGTATGCATCCAATATACATTTGTTGTACCTGTTCTTTAGATATTGCAATGACAACATAGTAAACATGTACTATTTACCCCATAGGTGTAAGTAATGTCACTGTTTTCAAAATTATTCATGTGGACTATTGGTCCAAATACAGAGATTGCGAAATGCACTTTCCAAAATCAGCTCCATACTGGAAGTCAATCTGCTTGAAGCATGATAAACTCTCACCTGTCGATGAGCAAGTCAACCCTTGCTCTCAACAATTCTGGCAGTAACTTGTTACAGGTATTGCTGAAAAACAATTTTTGTTAATTAGGGGATGTGTTTATGGACTGTGTTTCAAAGTAATGCATTAACTGAAAATAAGAATTTGTTCTTAACTGACTTGCCTGGTTAAATAAAGGTTAAACATTTTTTTTTTTTAAACCTTCAGTTCAGAGAGCAATAGAACATTTTTATTTTTATTTTACTTTTATTTAACTAGGCAAGTCAGTTAAGAACAAATTCTTATTTTCAATGACGGCCTAGAAACAGTGGGTTAACTGCCTGTTCAGGAGCAGAACGACAGATTTGTACCTTGTCAGCTTGGGGATTTGAACTTGCACTGAATATCCGTGCTCCTCTGACTAATGAAGTACATTTCAAAATAAAATAAAAACGTTTTTTCAATGTACAATTGTAAGGCAACCAGCTGCAATATAATTGTGAGTTTGTTCAACATTTGGGCATGTAGTTGAACCAACACACAATCTCAACTTTTAATTTTAGGTTGAGTGAATATACATTTCAACTTGAGAATGTATTCTACCATACTTTCATAATTCCCAGTGTGAAATTAGACTATTTTTGACAAAACATTACATACTGTGTATCATAAGGCCTTTTTTGAGGGCCTAGTTACATCCTAACACAGTGGTCTGAAACCCCTGGTTTACAGGCCACATAAAGCATGCAAGTCACATTTTGCTGGCTTGCAAAGTGATGTGTAATTCCTATTGGAATTTAGCCAGAGTGAGGATATACAGCAATTGGGGCTTTTAATCACTGCACTTAGAATGACTGCCGGAGTAGGGAAGATTGATTATTGAGACTACCTAATTCATATCAATTTATCTCAATATCTTCATTCAAAGACTCAATCATGAACACTTACTGACAGTTGTGGCTACTTTGCGTGATGTATTGTTGTTTCTACCTTCTTGCCCTTTGTGCTGTTGTCTGTGCCAAATAATGTTTGTACCATGTTTTGGGCTGCTACCATGCTGTGTTGCTACCATGCTGTTGTCATGTTGTGTTGCTACAATGCTGTGTTGTCATGTGTTGCTGCCTTGTTATGTTGTTGTTTTAGGTCTCTCTTTATGTAGTGTTGTGTTGTCTTTCTTGCCGCGATGTGTGTTTTGTCCAATATTTATATTGGATTTATTTATGTATTTTTAAGCCCCCGCAGGTGGCCTTTTGCCTTTTGGTAGGCCGTCATTGTAAATAAGAATATGTTCTTAAACTGACTTGCCTAGTTAAATAAAGGTTAGATAAAAACAATTTAAAAATGAGCTCAAATTCTTGTCCTTTTGCAGTCCACTCACAACTCACAGAATAACGCTGATTAAGCATTTGGTTAAGTTGGCTTTTTTACAGTGTATGAGAGGTTGTGGTAGAAATGTCTGGCAGCATTTTTTTAAATATTGAGGCAACATTACAAGAGCAGGAACACAGTAACGGCATACTAAACCGCTTATATTCAGGTAATAACCACAACAAAACAGTACAAATGCAAGGACATCATCAACCTCTCCCTCAATGTGATCAAGACAAAGGAGATGATTGTGGACTACAAGAAAAGGAGGACCGAGCACGCCCCCATTCTCATCGACGGGGATGTAGTGGAGCAGGATGAGAGCTTCAAGTTCCTTGGCGTCCACATCACCAACAAACTAACATGGTCCAAGCACACCAAGACAGTCGGGAAGAGGGCACAACTAAACCTATTCCCCCTCAGAAGACTGAAAAGATTTCGCATGGGTTCTCAGATCCTCAAAAGGTTTTACAGTTGCACCACCGAGAGCATCCTGATGGGTTGTATCACTGCCTGATATGGCAAATGCACGGCCTCCAACCGCAAGGCACTACTGAGGGTAGTGTGAACGGCCCAGTACATCACTGGGGCCAAGCTTCCTGCCATCCAGGACCTCTATACCATGCGGTGTCAGAGGAAGGCCCTAAAAATTGTCAACGACTCCAGCCACCCAAGTCATAGACTGTTCTCTCTGCTACCGCACAACAAGCGGTATCAGAGCGCCAAGTCTAGGAGCGCCAAGAGGCGCTTCTAAACAGCTTCTACCCCAAAGCCATAAGACTCCTGAACAGCTAATCAAATGGCTACCCAGACTATTTGCATTGCCCCCACACCTCTCTGTTATTGTCTATGCATAGCCACTTTAATAACTATACCTGCAGTACATGTACATAATTACCTCAATTACCTCGACACCGGTACACCCTGTATATAGCCCCGCTATTGTTATTTACTGCTGCTCTTTAATTATTTGTTTTTCTTATCTCTTACCTTTTTAGGGATTTTCTTAAAACTGCATTGTTGGTTAAGGGCTTGTAAGTAAGCATTTCACTGTAAGGTCCACACCTGTTGTATTCGGCGCATGTGACAAATCAAATTAGATTCGATTTTAAATATTTATTTGCCCTCTGATTGGTTTGCAGTCACGGTGGAATACAAGTAGTGAAAAGAGTAGACCTTAGTCATATTTGCAGGAATACCCAAGTTATACTGCAATGTACAAGGCAACTTTAATGCAGTGGATTGAGGGAACAGTGTCAACAGACATTAGTAGGCTATTCTCCCTGTAGCTGTGCAGTGGATGCCAGTGGTAAATGCCTCAGATGTGGGCCATGTGTGAAACTCCTTATTTTGCCTTATTTGCCACCACTCACCAGCTGTTGGGCACAACTCAGATAATCCCATTTAAACCCCCTATAGTCGATTTGTCGATTTCCGCGCCCCTGAGGAAATCTAATTAGCGTAATACAAAAATCCCCATAAAAAAATCTGTCAGTTTAAGCTAGAGATATCAGATTTTTTTGCATGGGCTGTGTCTCGTCTCAATCCACTGCATCCACCTATGTCGCACTTCCGCATCTTCTGTGAAAGGTGACAAAGCTAGAGTGGTGTTTGTAAGACCATGAGACATCCCGAAAATAAAAAAAAGGTCCTCTCACAAAATTGTCTGTAGTGTTTGAACGGTTTGACCTACAAAAATATTTACATGGAAAGATGAGACTCTGACAAACACAATGGTGTTCAAAAGTGTCAGGAGACTCGTCTGATATCGGTGCAGCCGAACTGCCAACTTCTGTCTGTAGCATCCGAACCGTTTGGGCTACACACTAAGACTCTCATGAACATGTACATGTCGGTTGTTTTGCTCCAGGACGCCCACAGGCCTCACAAGACTTGTCTGAAGGTCCCCAGTTACCAGTTGAAAAAATGTATGGAAGTGTATATGGAGATTGTGTTGTTCCATGTGGTGAATGTGTTATTCAATGCGTTCGTATGGGCTAATAGCATGACCAAATATTTTTTTAATATTTGTTTTTGATACTTCAAGGGGTCTTAAAATGAAAATGTATGTAGCTAAATGATCCTTGGTATGACCTTCTAAAACACAATTCCATATAGCTTAGTAGAACCCCCCATGTATATAAGAGACACACTTCAGAACAAACTAAATGATCCTACCTTCTAAAAGTAATTATATAGGAAGGTCTATATAATTGATATCCTATGTCCATTTAGTTCTCTGCCATAGTAATAGGCTTTGTACTTGACTGTGTGGGTTTATAGTATATCTGGACCCTATAGGGCCCTGCCATTGAATCTTTAACCAAGACTCTCTGTTTTTAAGTTGAGAGCTAAATTTACTCTGAACATCGAACCAGGGACTGATTTAGACCTCGGACACCAGGTGTGTGCAATTAATTATAAGGTAGAACAGAAAAGCAGCAGGCTCTGGACCTCGTAGGGTAAAAGTTGAATATCCCTGCTCTAGAGGTTAAGTGGGATAAGAGCGTGGCTCATGTCAAAACGCAGGCCCCCCATAGTTCTGGAAAATTTGCAATGGGGTCAGATTGGATTAGTGTTTTTTGGTATTTACATGGAGACGGAGACCTTTGAAATGGAAAACCATGGGCAGAAAGGCAAGTGCTTTGTAGTCTTAGGGGCTAAGGGGGACCATAGCGGATTTTCATTGATGGCTTGAATACTGCAGAATACATGTCTTTCTGCTCTAGAATGAACCATTCGGAATAATGCATATTTACTTGAGTATTGAGTTCACTCCCAGTCGCTGGATAGATATATCAAGTAGGCTACATTGCTTAGCATGAATCCACTCCAGTGTCTTAAATATGTATGCTAGTGGTCACAATATTCCTCCTGCAAACCCAGTCTGAAAAATACCATACTGTATTCAGCTGCAGGGTGCTGAGAGGACTTGGTGGCAGTGGCCTCCCTAGCTAACCAACTCTCCCAGCCTTGGGTTGAATCTAGCTGCCCATGTCTCTGGTGCAGTATGTATACCTGCTCAGAGGGGTTTTCTGGTTCATTGTGAGGAGGATTCTGCTGTAGCCACTCCAGACTCTCCCATAAGTGTTCAATTGGGTTGAGATCTGGTGACTGAGACACACACACACACACACACACACACACACACACACACACACACACACACACACAAACACACACTTTAAATCCCCCATTGCTCCTTTTTGACCCCTCTTTCAAAGTCACAGAGATCTCTTCTTCCAGCCATGGCATTTGTATACATGATCATAAACATGATGGGATGTTAATTGCTTAATTAGCTCAGCAATAGAGTAATTTAGGACTTCTTTCTGACTAGAGAATTACAATCTATGCAATCCTACATCAAATGTGTCCCAAACTGAAAACAGTTGTATTTTTTTTTTTAGAGAAAGTGTGAATCACCAAGTTATTTCATTTTCTGATAGCTTCAAAAGCGATAATACGATATTGACAAAGTGACACGTTGATAGCAAATTATATGATTTTTTATCTAATAGCCAAAACACATTTTTGTTATGTTTGTATTTATAACTGAATAGCCTGATTGTAAAATATTAAATTACCTGCTGGAAAAACACGTGAAGCAAGTGCCTCGTGTTTTTAAACGTTTCAGTGCTTCATCAGAAAAAAAGACGAAACCCCATTTCTCATGCTTTTGGGATGCGTTTTAGTGTTCATTGGGCTCTCTCTATCACTACATGTAAAGGATAGTCTACAGGCTAGGCTACAACACTTGATTCATTTTGGATATTGATTATTCAATCTATTGTGTTTGGCTAGACGTGCTTTTGAGTTGAGTTTGCGGTTTAACCCAAATGTTTTGGAAGTTGCCGGCCAGTTTGTCTTCCTTTGCTGAAGCTTGGCCCTCTGTTACTGGGTGAATCCCTCACATGCTCCTCTGTGATTTGGATAGATTCCTTTCCAAACTTTTCAGCCGTAGTGCCTTCTGAATGTTTATTGGTAATTCCTCTGGGCATTCATCCTTGGGTTATATTATATAATCCAAGAAGAAATATGCAGTTTATATACTCACTGCATTCTTTTTTAAAATTTAAGCCACATCTATGAATTTGTATAACATTGGTTAACACTGGCAGCAATGGTTAATATTATAAATCATTAAAAAGGCAATATGTGATGGTTTTAATAAAAGGTTTAAAAATGCTCACCTGATTAACGAAGTTGGCTAATAAAACAGTACATAGGCTACACGCCCATAGGCATAATTCTATATGCAACACTATATGGCATAAGGAACTCGGAACCAACTGTCGTTTTTAACTTTGGGATGCACTGCTGGCAGGGTTAATTCCTGCGCATATACAACTTTTGAAAACGTGAACATTCTACATGCTTTCGTTTATTTGTTTGGCATATCTTTAGTAATTGTAGGCGACAGTTACTTCCACTTGAGATTAAAATATTTTTTGACATTTTTACAAACAGCAAGTTCTCTTTTTATAACAGAAATATGAAACAACATAACGAAATGTAATGGTATTTTCAAAGAATGCAGCACACCAGACCTATCTAGGCCTATGAAATAAAATGTGTTAAATTAAATGAAAAATGCGGGTTGTGTAAACATTGTCATGACTCATGTGTACAGTTGTTTTATTTGGGGATTTCAGTGGCATAATCATAAAAGTCAGCAGGCCAACAGTTACCCCCGACAAAAACATAACTGCACATTTGAAATGATGAAACACATCAAATACTTGCATAGATATCTCAATTTGTTTTACAAAACGGTGGTTTGTCGTTTATACCTATAGAACACAATAGCATATATGATTGGTTGGTTTAAGTTATAGAACATTTGTAAAAGTCACATTGCAACAGCTTTTCTCATTGGATCACTGCATTTTATAGGCTATCGTTACTTGGTGTGTCCAAATGTAAAGATGTCAGAGTCTCGTGACGTTTGAACATGAGGCTGAACATACCTACTGGGCAAAAACGGGTTGAATCAACGTGGAAACCAATAATCAACGTGGAAACCTGATTGGATTTCCAAAAAGTAATCAATGTAAGGGAATTTCGTATTACTTTTCACCCAACTTTTAATCTAAATACAATGACAGCGTGATATTTTTGATTGATGTTGAATTCACGTGAGTTGACAACTCAATCAAATGTAAATCAAAACTAGACGTTAAACTGACGTCTGTGCCCAGTGGGTATTTACAAAGTTAGACAATACTAGGGAACCACATGAACATTTAAATAAGAAGGATGTGGTCAGGAGTTGTGCTTTCATTTATTGAGGTTCCCACAGATGTTTTGCATGAAGACATTTTGGGGGTAATGAGGGGGAGTGTTTGAATGTAAGCTGAAGCTGGTTGGACTAGCATCTACTGTAAAGTCCAATAGAATAGGAGGGCAGGGTCTCCAGCCACTGTTGCAAAGGTTTAAAACATTATTTGCTGGGGAAACAAGTTTGACTGCCCTTTACCCTTTAAGTTAACTGTTATGTTGATACCATTGGTTGTCATGCACATCTAAACAGGTAATAACAACTTCATTACAAACTACACATTAGAATGTTATACTGGACACATAATGACAAGCATGGTCTAATGCGTTATTGCGTAAACACCCGAGTGCTCATGCAAGCATGCATGTTCCTCAACAATTTAACCAACTGCTATTGTCAAATAAGTTTAAGCCACTATTTTAAATAATGACTGAAATGTTTTGGAAATAAAACTAGCTTATGTAAATGTGTAAAACACATTATGTAAAACACCTTGTTGCTTCAATCCCAGTTCCTATTTGTAGAACCTGTAACTTATAGTTTTGGATTAAATTCTATGTTTTCTAGGCCTATGGTTGAGTGCTGCGCACATAACGCAAACATTCCTTTCAGTGTTGAATGGAGCGCGTGTGCATTCGGATGGATCTGGTGCATATATAGGCTACAAGACACACGCACACAAACCATTCAACCAACCAATTAAAATCCATTTGTGAACAAGGAGGCAATGACAAGCCTGTAACCTTTCCGCATCAGGGTCATCCGTCCAAATGATCCTGGCGACTGACTGTGGCCCCTGGACCTTTGACATAGATCACAAATTAATTGGTCGCTGTATTAAGAATAAGATGCGATTGCAGTTAATTAGTCGAGAAATGAGGAAGATTGAACATTAGGCATATATGATTTGTTCCCAGCCCCTCGTTTGTTCGTGGGATTTGGGGTGGATCAGCTTTTGTGCGCAACAAATGAGAAGTGAGTAGCGTGGTGCGGATGTACAGTGCCGTTCTGTGAACTGGCGACAGGCCTGATTCATGGGAAAAACTTAAAGGAGACCCGCGTTATCACAGGACCTCATTATCTAATGTCTGAAACCATCTTTTGGGAACAATCCCTAATCAAGAGTGGCACAGACCTACATTGCTGCATGACCCTTGGGTGAAATGTGTGTGTCTCTCTCTCTCTCGCGCGCACACACAAACACACCCAGGTCCACGGTGCAACAATACAGAGGGGCTGGATAGGAGATCAACACTTTTGAGTTAAGTGTTAAAGATAGGTTGATCATGTTTTATTCATGTATCATGTGTGTTTGAGAGAGAGATACATTGTCAAGGTGAGATAGACCAATGTAGCAGCAACAATGTTATGCTCTTAAGCATTTTCCGATTTTTATTTTGCTCTTAGTTTATTTATTTACATGTTCACTAGTCGAATTACACTTGAATGGGGAAGATTAATATTGTAAAATGTGGTCTGAGTACACAAAACACTCTCAAAAGTTACTATCTTTAAATCAGTTTTCCAAAAGAATAGCTAGCGCATGGTCCAAAATAAAGCAGCAATTCCTGTGAAACTGATTGTGTTTATTTAGGCTAATACGAACTGTAGTAATCTTTGCTCATAGATAATACATTGCTCATAAAACATCCATTGGCTAATGTCCATTATTAACAAGATAACAACCATGAAGATTATTTTAAGGCAGCTATGCGGCCAGTACACCGCCTTTAAAAAACAAACAAACACATCAATTAGACAAATGATGAACTTCCAAATATGCAGCCTATCATATTGTCCTTCTTGGTACAGGAAAAAAAGGTGGTTCATTTACTTGGCCATAAACCATTTATTTACCTTCAGGTGAGTGTCGCAGGGAGTGTAAAGTAAAGATGCCAGAGAGATTTACACCTGTCTCTCTTCTCAAATAGACAGCCATATAGTCTACATAAATGGCCGGTGGAGCCAGGTTGTCTGGGCTCTGCGAGACACCTTCCCCCGAGTCTGGATTAAACAACATAATAAAACATGTCCATCAATACGAGCACTGTAAACCAATTATTATACTGGATACCTGGCGCACCACTGCCATGTTTAAAGGCAAGTCATTTAAATGGAGGCAAACAACCATGTAGCAGCACAAATCGCATAGCCCCGGCGACCAGGGCTCTCTCTTCCTTGTACTTGTCAGTCTACCCCACCGCTGTCATGCGTGCACTACTCGCACTCCGCTGGGCACCGACCGGCTCGTCCCGCCGCCAAGTAAATAGTGGAGAGTGTTTGATGTCATGGCTATGTGTTTTGGAGTCTCCAGTCTGTTGCGGGTCACTTGTTTAAAGATAAATCTCGGCGAGACAGCGTCATTTCTCGACAAACCTTTTATTTCTGGGCTTTTAACCTAGCAAAGCTGCTTTGGACTGGCTTGTTGATGCATGGTATTTAGTCTTTTTATTTCTGATATTACAAGTAATAGCCTATGTAGGCTTAGCCGTATCCCCGTTTTCAGTTTCTGAATAAAAATAAATAAATAATCTAAAAACTAAACGCATATATGGACATTAACATACATTTTAACTTTTCATATGCGTCACTCATCTAGGCCTATCCTATGCACGTTTTGAGTTTAATTGAATTCCATCGATTTCATGTTTATTAGTGTGATAAAAACACTTTGTATGCTCAGCACAATGTCAAACTATTTACAAACATTACCCTGTCACTTATAATAGCAAATCTCGTTTGGAAATTATTTCTTCCTTTATGCTATTGACTTAGCCTCTGGTTTGGCGTAATACCCCTATCATAAAAGTTTGCAAATATTTTGATTGTAACTGGATAGTAACCTAATTTAGAGGAAAATGGCCATTTAATTTAAGAAAACAATGGTTCATCCGACACACAGCAATAGTTAATTGTTGACATGCTGAAATTAAATTCGCATCATCCTGAAATGTTACATGTGAGACTAAGACATCATCAGGCTACAGGTTAGAGACTCAGTTGCCTAACAAAGAGAAATCAGACTATTTTCGTGGAATCGACCATTGGCTATTACTGCAGGATGACAAACTATTTGGCTATAGGCTATGCTGAGGCTATAAAAAAAATCACCCAAAAATCCAAAATCCATAGGTTATAAGTAAGCCTACTGTTTAATATAAATATATGTTTTATATGCCTATAATTGGCAAATCAATGGCATGTAACCCACTCAGCATTTCAGTTACGTTTGCTGTCAATTTTACCTATTTATGTCAAATGATATGAGTGATGTATCCGCGCACATGGGAAATGGGTCGTTCCACTAATTCGGTACCTTTTGAGATGTAACTTGGTGCAACATCAACGTTAGATTTCACCTCATTTTAGTATTCTGTCATGAAGAGCACATGTTCAACTTAATAAAAAACATGTTTTCCCATCTCAGAGAGTTCAGTTCATGTAAAAGGGTTGTAACAGGTTTTTTAAACCTTAATATTAATCACTAATCATGGTTAAATGGGTAAAAATATTCCTGGAAGTTGCAGATGGGGTATAGAGGGACATGTCAGAATGCTGAATTTTGGCACTTTAGCAAATCTTTATTGATATAATAAAACTCAGATGTATTGAATTCTCTATGTGGTTTATATTTAGGGATACTTCCTTGAATATATCACGCTTTTGAAATTCAATATTGGTGCATTTCTACTTAAAATATCAAAAGGCACTCATTTCGTGGAATGACCCGCCAATAGGTCCAGGCTCTGGACTAATAAGTATGTAGGCTAGGGATGTTAGAACATGTTGAAGCATCCTACAAAGACTACAAAACGGTTGCTTTTGTTTTCGGGAGGCAAAGGCTGAATGCAATGTTGGCTCCCAAATCCTTTAACCTGGTGAAAACAATTAGCAGGATTAGAGAGGACATGGTCTGATCATTAGATCATTACGCTGCCCTAATGTTAATCCTCAGGGAGATCACTATTTGCTAACATTACACATTTAGTCAAAACCCCACACAACCACCCCAACGCTCAACAGTGTTCTAGCTAAAATTTCCCACAATTTTCATTGACTATAATGTTGCACAAATAACCTAAATTGTAAATTACATTATCCCCATCATTACTTCATAAGAATACATTATTATAATGAATTGAAATGGATATAGCCTAATTATAAATCAATACTCTTGTTACAATGCAGCTATAATGCATGTTATTCTGAAGATCAATAGTTTGCTAGTGTGTAGCTGTTCAAACCGCAGATAAGACATCATGCAGTTCAAGCAATACAACATCATGATAAATGAAACACTGTGCAATGGGAGCACACTGCATGCTGGTGACAACAAACGTTTAGCTTTGTACCAAAACCCCAAGAGTTTGACTGTAGAAAAGCCTAGAAAAGCCATTCTTAGCGTGTGCTAACCATCTAGCGTGTGCTCCCTCAGTATTACAGTAGGTTGTTGACCTGAGATGTCTGTGGTGCCAGCCAGAGTTCAGACACTGGCGGTTGGTTCACAGCCTCATTGCTCTCCACCCAGGCAAGGCAGCTCTGGGGAGAGGGAGCTGGAGAGGGAGAGGGAGCTGGAGAGGGAGAAGCAGTGGATTTCATGCCCCAGATGAAGATAATCTTCCATGACGTGTAATTGGCAGTGTGAAAGTTCCTGATATCTGACAGCAATTAGAGCCTGCTAACAGGTTGCTCTAAAAATAAGGAGGAAGATTATTGTACGTCCTTTTGCTTTCAGCGTTCACTCATTAGCACATCTATGAATATCTTATCACAGGCAGAGTGAAATGATATAGGAAATGGCTTTTGTAACGACCTCTTCAGGTTTTTACTATGTTTTATGACCTTTAAATGGATTTGTGTTTTTAGCTGACCCTGTGCTTCTACATCTGCATTGCTTGCTCTTTGGGGTTTAAGGCCGGGTTTCTGTACAGCACTTTGTGTCATCTGCTGATGTAAAAAGGGCTTTATCGATACATTTGATTGAACACTTGATTCTATCGATGTTCTTCACTGATGTTGCTGACTCATAGACTTTCCCTGCATGTGTGATAATATCATTGTCTGCTGGTGCTTTTAAGGTTCCAGTCCAGACCTGTGTTAGTTGAACTCATGTCCACAAGGCAGTCAAGGACATGTGTATTTTTCTTTTGTATAAAAGCACACTTTTTCTATAAGCATCACAGTGCTTTTTTGTGGTTTGTTTATGTGTTGTTTAGTTAAACTGCTTTTACATTCTTATTTTTTACACTCTTACAAGTGCTGTGTTAAACCCTGAAAAGCATCCCATGTTTTTGATACACTTAACAAATGATTGATTGGGTTGCTGATTAAGTGGATCATCATTATCAGTCATTCTTGATAATGGAAGAGTTTTTAGTTTAAAGTTCCAATGTAGTCGTTTTTGTCTAAATATAAAATTATTTCCCGGATAACAATTAAGTACCTTACTGTGATTGTTTTCAATTAAAATGGTAAAAAAATGAGAAAAAATAGCCTCTTCGCAAAGAGCCATTTCTCAAGGAAGAATTTAGCTAGGACTGTCTGGGAGTGGTCTGAGTCGGGAGGGTAAAACTGAAAACTAGCTGTTATTGGCAGAGAGGTTTCGAACTATCTTTCTTATTGGTTTATTATTGGTGATGTCAACAGGCAGGCCAAAACTTCATCCCACCAAAGGAGGCAAAACATTTCAGGCGGTCTTTTCAAACAGCTCTTACACTAAAAAGGGCATTATCATATTTTCACAATTTTACAGTATTATTCCAAGCTCATAGTGTGGAAATATATACAAAACAGGAAAATCACATTTTTGACTGCATTGGGCCTGGTATTTTGTGGCAAATCAAGTTAATTTAAAGTTAATGGTCAATTACTTGTAAATCTGGAGAATCCAACTAGTATTCTTATTTGAAATGAATGCTGAAAGAGAATTGATGGAGGATTAGAATTACTAAAATGAGAATGACTAAAATGATCTAAAAAGTAAGTAAAAATTACTTAATTACTTAATTCATTCATTCATTTGTTCATTCATTCATTTGTTAATTAATCTCCCCTTTCCCTCTTTCTGACATGGGAGGATTTGTATACATAACTTGGAAATTACAAAAGGAAGTGTTTCATCTAGGGCAGCCCATCAGGGAATACAGCCTATGAGGCTGAGGGAGCACAAAGAGAGCAGTGATTTCCAAAACGGCTCTGCCATTGAATGACAATGGCCAGGCCCCTCTGCTGCAGATAAAAACATTAAGAAAAAATGGAAGAAATCAGCATATGTGATTTGTTGTTGAATCTGGCAGGTTCTAAATTAATCTTGGCTTGTCGGATTTTGAGGCCTTTCTGTATTTTATTATGGCACAAGGCAGAGATAGAGGGAGAGGGAGAAAGACATATTACAGAGAGTCTCCTGCTATCTCTGGGGCTCCCCCATGGAATCTTTGGTCCATGACACTGTGAATATACCATAAAACTTAAATGAATAGCCCAGGCGTTTATTTGCTTCAATCACTAAACACAACCAGTGCTTTTCAGAGGCAGCTTTCTATTTGAGGCGTCTCTTTCCTTAATGCACACAGTTTTTGCTCAATAAAATGTTGAAAATACTTATTGTGACCAATATGACCAGTATAAACATTACAATAACAAATCCATTGTAGATCAGACATGCAAAGACTAGGCTGCATATTATACACCCCTGATTTTGCGCTTCAGCACCATTCCCTCAACTCGTTGCGCCTCTTGTATCCACTGTAGTTGAGCCGACCATGTCAAACCACACTGCGGTCTCATCCATGGAAATTATGTTGCTCTCCTTTCTCATCTTTTGCTCAGTCTTTACGGTACTCACTGAAGTTCACTCATAAACGTTTCAATTAGACCCTGCGTTTATTTAAAACAAGCGTTTATGTAAAACAGGCGCTTATTTGCAGAAATGTGTGCCGATGCCCAGCTATTAAAAAGGACAGGCAGCTATTTGAGACTAGGTGTTTAATTGAAGTTTTACGGTATACACGGCACCTAATCATATTTGTTTAAGATGGGTTTCCCACAGAATACATATTTAGGGGTACTGACAGAGGTACTGACAGAATATGTGGTGATTTAACAAGTGGGAGAGTTTACTAATTGTGAGGTGTAAAGTTAGAGGACAGAGAAAGTAGTTATAAAGTCTGTATGAACTAAACCAGAAACATTGGAGTACTCATTTATCCATAACAGCCACTTCCTCAATAAGAACTCTGTGTGTGTGTGTGTGTGTGTGTGTGTGGTGTGTGTGTGTGTGTGTGTGTGTGTGTGTGTGTGTGTGTGTGTGTGTGTGTGTGTGTGTGTGTGTGTGTGTGTGTGTGTGTGTGTGTGTGTGTGTGTGTGTGTGTGTGTGTGTGTGTGTGTGTGTGTGTGTGTGTGTGTGTGTGTGTGTGTGTGTGTGTGTGTGTGTGTGTGTGTGTGTGTGCATGTGTGTTAATGTAAATAATCATCATCTTCAGTTTTTTCTAATAATGAATGATACATTAGCTTATGTTATTTTTTTGCATAGACTTATTGGCAAATTAATGAGTTAAATGTTTTTTTTTTTGTGCCTTCCCTTGAAATGAGTATTTTCTCTCAAAAACCCAGACATGGTCGACATGACAAGGCTTTTCATGATTTCAATGTTTCCAAAACATATAGCGCCTATTTATTCAGCTGTCTGAGTGATCTGCCTTTTAGGCCTACATTACCCAAATATATTAGAAGAGGGTTGCAGCAATCTAAATGTCTAAAATGTACATGTTCTATAATTCATTGATGTCAAAGGTGTTGTTCACGTCGATGTTCGTGACATCCCGCCCTACCCTATACTTTCCCCTCATCTATCTCGGATGGGAGGATTTTTTCAATAAATAATTCACCACTGATAGCCAGCACTAATGCCTACATGAACAAATCTCTCGGTTACAGCCGTCTTGGGAGCAAGCCAGACCAAGAGCATATTTACTTAATAAACAAATACAGGGTTTGACTGGATCTGGTTTCACTGATGGAAGGTATTTGGAGGCAGCCGGTGAAACGGCATCCTTATAGTAGGTTTGGCTTTAGACTATAGTCTTGAGGTTAGGGTTATCCACTTGCAGTGAGTAATATGTAAACGTAGTGTTGTATTGAACATGGGTGGATGGTCTGTCCCATACCATCTCTGTATGATTGCGCATAACACATTTCAATACCTTGTTACCTGACTTGGTTTGTCAGGTTATCACCTTGCTTTTCTGAATGGATTTGAGAAAGCCAAAAGATCATTGCCCTGCATTTAGCTGGCAAATTATGTTACACGATCAAATACGTGAGACACAGTTTTGTTTGTGTTTAAGGGACAGGGCGTCATATTACAAATATTAGAAAGAAGAACGTTTTGGTAACTGAAATGTACCTTGTAGGTTCTGATTTCAATCATTTGTGTTATTTTGCTATGTACACATTTATCAGAAAGATGAACTAGGTTTGAACTGAACAATTGGATCTCGAATTTGTTTCATTCTAATATTTATAACTACAGTATATCTTAAAACCCTGTGGTTAGTAGCCTAAAACCTATACCACACATTATTTAATGTTTAATAGATGGGAATTGAGTGGCTATACACATGTTCTGGTCTGGTGCATCTTTACAGATACCAGGCTGTCTCAGTGTTACATAAACCACATGGTCAGGGTGACCAGCAATCTGATCCAGACATGATTCTTCTGGCGTGGCCCTTGGGGTGAAGTTGCGGGGTGGGTGTGTGCTGTCTGTGTGGATGAGTGGGGGTTACGGACATGGTCGTTTGCCATTAATTTAGTCCGTCTGTGTGTCTTCTGCAAGACTTGCTACATAAAATATTCAAGGTCCAGTGAAAATTGATCCGCTGGTCTGGAGTCAGGCTTTTTTCTCTCTCTCTCTCTCTCTCTCTCTCTGGTCATCTCCCCCCGGAGCCTTCCAGAAGCTGTCAGTAGAAGCTAAAGATTAGATATCACAGGAAGACCAAGTTCAGGGCCCGCTGCAGAACCGTCAGTAGAACTGATCTCTAGTGTGGTTGTGATCAATGGGATGTTTAGATATCAAGGTCCACACCCACACATTAAAGCCACTCTCTGATTGGATACTGCATAAACATTCTGACCACCATCCTAGAGCCTCCTAGCCTCTTTTCTCTTGAGTGAAACACATCAGTAAATAAATAAATGCATGTAATAATAGAGGCAGTAGGGAAATGTAGCATATCCTATATACCTCTTGGTAAAGATTGATGATTGAGTTTCTAGCAACATGTTTACTATGACAAGTTCTTTATACCTCTATTTTGAAACATGTTTGTAATCGCAGGTGTAATTTGTTTCAGATAAATATTTCATTTAAAATTACTGTATCTTAGTGTAATATATATATATATATATATATATATTAAACATTTTCTGACACAATACACAACACAGCATCTGACGCAAAGGCTCAGTAACACAGGCCGGCATGTGTACTACCACACACACACACACACACACACACACACACACACACACACACACACACACACACACACACACACACACACACACACACACACACACACACACACACACACACAGTCATCAATGCTACAAATCCTCTAGTTCTGGCAACGCCTCACTTCTAATCAAAGGCTTTATTCACTAAGGCTTAAAACAAATGAAAATATAGAGTACACACAACCCACTCTCACACACACACGCACACACACAGGCACACAGGCACACACACACACACACACACACACACACACACACACACACACACACACACACACACACACACACACACACACATATATATATATATACACCCCCCAAATACCATTGTGTCACCTACCCAGAGTGCAGCTGTTACGTGCTCCCCTAAATGTCTGCAGCACTCCACCTCACAATCTGAGTGCGCAAGGCACTGCACCCGGACTAAATGAAAAACAATCTGAGGAAACCGGGAACAATCATAGGCAGGCTCCAGCAGGCTGCCATAAAAAGAGGGCTGCTCCTAGTGTTCAGCCCACTCTATGGACTGATGAAAGATCAATGGGCAGACTGGGCAGCCACTGTACCCTCCAGTGCACCACTGCGCCAGGAATCAAGCTAATACAAAAAGATGGGAAAACCCTTACACTTTATGGATATTTGAACAGTAAGGTCATGTTTTTTTTTACTCACTCATACAAACTGAGACTGGTTACAGACGAGCTTCACATATTTGAGATGTTTAATGTTTTCAGCCCGTGGATCATACTCTAAACCTTTTTGAATCCCCATTCCCCAGCCCTGCAGCCACTCTTCAAGCAGCCCCTGGATGGGAGCAGGAGGATTAATGGGCAGGGCTGTGATCGTTGCAAACATGCAGCGGCAGACAAACAAATCATGTTAAGTCTCTGCTGCCATGGCTGGCAGCGTGCTCAAAGGAGCTCCAGAGCTTTGCCAGGGAGGAGGGGGCACTGACTGTTCCCAGGGAGGGGGTTGGTGAGCCTGGGTAGAGGCTCTGCCACTGACACCCCTGCCCCTCCTGGAAGGAATGCAACACAGCCTCCTGTGGGAGGGAGTGAGAGGAGAGGAGAGGGAGGAGTGGATGAGAAGGAGGGAGAGAGGGAAGGAAGGAGAGAGAGCTAGAGAGACAGAGAGAGTGGGGAGAGAGAGACCTGCCCATCTCACGGAGAGAGTGTCTCAAAACAACCTTGCAAAAGGCCCAATCCTGCCACTCATCGGCCTTTCACAGTGCTGAGAGCACCACAGGGGATTACGCAGGAAAACAAACCCAGCATTATGCGTGTTAAATACCACTCTCACTGTGCTGCAGTGGTTATCTTAATTACATCTCATTTTTAACCCTGTGTCTGTCACTGATGAAAGTGTTGAAGGGATCAGAGAGTGAGAGTCAGGAGAAGTGGTTACACGCCTCAGATGTGTTGAAGTAGGTTGTCAGAACGTTGTACTGCCGATGAGGATTAGAGCTTTTGGGATTTGTAAGGTAGACAATGGAGGTTTAAATCTGGTATTTGTTTGGGAAGGTCGTACCCATCCTCTAGGGTCTGGTTCAATGTATCACATTTGACTGATTTTGATGGTACTACACTATTCTTTGCACTGTAAAGAACATTAATGAATATACCCCTGAGACGGCACTGATTTATCTCATGAGAGCGTAAGTCTCCAGTGTCATTTCTGTGCATATTCTTTTAAAAGATAAAAGCATGAAGTTGGACGGTGAAATTAATGATAAAAATCTTAAAAAATCTTCAGACCAAGGGGGTTGTATAATAGTTCTATATTACCTCCTCTCGGGATGGCAATATTTATTTGTGAAGCCGTTGAGAGGCAATTCTAATGTGTAGATTGCATTCCTGAGTGCTTGCTACAAGCTCTTTATGGCTATATGTCAGGGTGAGGAACACATTTTGTCAGGTGGAGATTGGGGTTCGGGAGTTCATTTACAGTTCATGCCGGAGCATTCCGTGCAATCTTTACATTTTCATTCATCCTCACTCTTCCCTCTTAATTCCTAATGTCTTTCACAGCACAGCTGAACACCACATTCATTTAGTTTTGATATGCAAATGACCGTGACCAGTAATATCTCCACTATAGTGTATTTACTTTCAAATCAAATAAAATCACATTTTATTGGTCAAGTACACATATTTAGCAGATGTTATTGCGTGTGTAGAGAAATAGCTCCAACAGTGCAGTAGTATCTAACAATTCACAACAATACACACAAATCTAAGGTAAAATAATGGAATTCAGAATAGAATACAGTATATACATATGAGATGAGTAAAGCAGTATGGAAACACGATTAAAGTGACTAGTGTTCCCTTATTACCGTGGCCAGTGATTCCATGTCTATGTATATGGGGCAGCAGCCTCTAAGGTGCAGGGTTGAGTAACCGGGTGAAAACCGACTCCTTTTAGACAAGGAGTTAATGTAACTTTTCAGAGCTCTAAGCTGCAGATTCAAATACCTGATAAACCCATGATTTCGACAACACTCACTTTATATTATGTGAAATCTATATTTGCTGATTTTGTAGATTGAACTGAAGAGTGAGTGTAAAATCACTGGTCCGAAGTGTTGTTGGATGAGTCTTTAGGGTTGACTGGACATGTACCAGAGTTTCCAACCCACTCCCTGCCACAGCTACGCCCGTCAACCCTATTGTCTAAAGTCAGTTTTGTAATATGACTCATCCATTAGTAATTTAATTGACAACATGAGTTTATATTTCAGGGTAAAACTCACAAAAGTAGGCTATAATTTGTCTTCATCATTACATTTTTACCAAGCCCTTGTACAGAAATTACTTATTTTGTGTTGGCTTGTAACTTGAAAATGCTATTTTACAATAAGTACCTAGGACAGACAAGTTGATCAATAACTTGTACAAATCTCACATTTCTCACAGGTTATGTCATAGATGCTGACATCAGACAACCGGACTCATAAACATTTTGCAATAACTTTTAGTGGTTGAACAAAATGATGAATGAACATTGTCAGCGTGAGAGACAAGTGTATTTTTTCTTTGTGTGGAAGAAATTATGTTTTATTAATTGTTCATTTACTTTTTGGAAACGCAACAGCAATACCTTGCAGAAGGTTAATGATCATGCAATTGTCAAACATATATTAATTTAGCCATGTCATTATTTGAGAACATATTTTTGTTCTACCTTAACAACCTGTTTGGACACATACAATAATACAATGACTGCCTTTAATGATTTATCTCTCAGAATGACTATTTTGTCCTGTAAAATGCCATTCCACATCACAGTGATGTTCCACTGTACTTCTGAAAAAAATATATATTCAATTTTTGTTTCATTTGATTTCTTCTAGAAGAGACAAAAAAAATCTCCCAGAACATTTTCACTACTTCTTGCAAACATTTGATGGTTCATCGTAGGATGGTCTCATTACATTGCAGGCAGTGGTAACAATTGTTGTCTGGCTATTTCAGATCCAAATGGATGATTGCGGTGATATTGGCCTCGCATAGCTCAGGTAAAAGAACAGGCAACATTCAAGCCTGTGCCATTTCATACTAGCAATTGGGATAATTATTTCAGATGATGCTTAATGTTCTCCTTCTCTGTCTTGAGATGGCAATGGAGGATGTCTAGGATGTCTAGGATGTAAGGGAGGATTCTCAACAATAGGCCCAGCTGAAATAGGCAATTACACTGGCATTAGCCCTGACATGCAAACTTGATGAACTTAATATAGCACCGAGAACAGGCTACGGGTATACTTAATTAATAGGTGTACTAATGATGTTCTATCAGTCTCAAAAAGGTCATATTGAAGTCAAGCTCAAAAGCGGTCCATCTTTATCTCTAGTCTTCTGCAGCTCTGTCTAACCAGTATGGCTTGTTCATATTTACAAAATGGAGGTGGAGAGGCTTGTGGAGAGGACCCTGAAAGCTCGGCAGGAGGGGACTTTGGTCCTGCACAGAAGCAATCATACCAAATGGCATGTCATAAGGGCTCTGACCCACTATCCTGGTCCTCTATGAGGTTGGGTATGATACTACAAGCTCTTCATAATAATGGTGTTATACGAGCCCAATATCCATAGCGGTCACGGAATTCAGTGCAGAAAACCTGGAAGTCGTCATAAGCGACAATCAGGAATATTCATAACATTGAATCATAGATAATATTATGTAGATCCTCCATCAAAGAGTTGCAATTGTTATGATATTTGGCAGGTCCATGTCATGCATATTAACATAGGCCTACTTGTTATTGAGTCAATGTGAAGTAATTCCTACCTTTTATCTAATTTTGTTACGTTATTGCTTCTATGCAAAAACAAAGTACCAGAGGATTTTGGTTAAAGCTTTAACTCTCCCCCAGCTCTCAGCAAAAGCAAGCTTTAACCCAGTCCATCTGTTAGCCTAACTAAGGTGGCAAGGCTAGCTTATTGCTAACACATGTGACCGGGTGAGTCTCTGTATGTGCTATGGCCAGTCATAGTCATCATCAGATCCACAGATGGAGATCCAGCCGCATTAATGCAGGCCCACGGCCTGCTCTTGTCCCGACGTTTGGGACGGGAAGCAAAGTAGCAAACATCTGGGTTATTTTTTATGTTGGGGGCCTTTCTTTCTTAACAGTAACACACACTTTGAGCTACAGAAGAGGAAGTGCTGCCTGTGCTGTTCTGTTGTGGCCATGGGACTTCAAAGGGGGATGAAGCGTCAATCATCCCAGAGCAGGAGGTACAGAACCTGGTCAATAGCAGGGAATTGTCCCCTAACAACTCATGTGGGGGAATATTAGCCCAGGTTCAATGGTGGTGAAAGTACAAGGGCTTTATAAAGTAGGTAGGCCTGAGGTTAGGGTTGAATGGTGGTGAAAGTACTAGGGCTTTTTAAAGTAGGTAGGCCCGAGGTTAGGGTTGAATGGTAATGAAAGTACTAGTGCTTTATATAGTAGGTAGGCCTGAGGTTAGGGTTGAATGGTGGTGAAAGTACTAGGGCTTTATATAGTAGGTAGGCCTGAGGTTAGGGTTGAATGGTGTTGAAAGTACAAGGGCTTTCCAGTATATGGTAGGTAGGTCTGAGGTCCCCACACTAGGTGTAATATTAGGATGTTAGGATTAAGTGGGTATATGGACTCAGATTCAGGTCATAATTGTATTATTTATTTCAGGAGGAATTAGACAGCTACGTTTACACCTGTTTTGTGTTGATTTTTTAGGGATCAGATTTTCAACAAAGCATGTTTGAAACAATATGCCGTTCATTGTATTTTCTTTACATTGTTAAAAATGGTTTGGTTTTAGTATATTTATGCTGCAAAAAAGGAGAGACCATTGTGGACTTATCCTGGTAAACAGTTGATTGAGTTTGATCAATTAGAGTGCTTAGTGAAATGAAACAGTCCCCATGTAATTATATACGGTATCCTGGTTTGGACACTATTACAGTGACGTGCCCAAGGCTTACAGTTTTTTCCAACTGCTTACATAAGTTTTCAAAACTGTCTCCTTTTTTTCAAAACTCTACACACAATTCCCAAAACTGCACACACAAAATGCAAAATGCCTCACATCTCCTTCAAAATGTAACACTGCATTCAAAATGCCATAAACACATGTCAGAATGAAGCATTTGCATCAAATGGCAAACACTGCTTTCATAAAAGGACATTTTTGGATCTACCATGTAAACACTGTTGTTCTAAATCTAAAGCTCTTTGGTCTTTCATAGGCTTATATCTACATTTCAATACAATGTTCTACAGTGAAAGTAATCTGCTGAGAGGGGTAACAAGTACACTGTAAACACCAATGCAATGTAGAAACAGAAAATATTTATTCGGCCAAACATTACTGTTGTATACAGTAGCATACAACAAAACCATATAAACATATGTAAACCAAAAGTATATTCTTTAGAATACAGTAAAGAACACAATTGTGTGTGTGGCGTCCCAAGGGGGGACGGCCTGAGTCTGGCCACGATACTTTGTCCACATCACAAGATAGGTTTTCTCTTGCCAAACATCGAGGGAAGAATCTCCTAGCATGGCGTATCCAACCTTGGGCAGAGGCAACCTCTATGTCCCCACATAGACCATATTTATAATTGCAGTCTCTTGTACATCTGTAAACAAGCATCCTCGTCCTCCATGATGTCTTTGCCTTTCCACTCTGAACAGAATTCAAACACAGTATGTGTTCAGCATAGGAACTGTAAACAATGTACAAAAAAATGTAGAACAGCATGACAACCAACCTTATTCATTCAATGCAGTGCAGTAAATGGATGGCTTAGAGTTACAAATGTTTATGCAATACTATGAAGTCATACATATTTTACAGTACATTACTGTAATGATAAAATAGTCATTAGATAGTTGCATACCTGTTCTCATTTCTGAAGGTTCGAATTATGGACGCCACTGTAAATCGACTCAAATTGGGCTGGACTCTCAGTCCAGCCTCTCTCATGGTCAAACCGTGGTTGATCACATGATCAACAAATTTTGCCCTAATCTCATTAGAGATGCCTCTCCTTCCTTCTCTTCTTTGCCCCCGTCCTCTTCCTCTCCCTCCTACTCCTCTTGCTCTCTGTCCATTGTTGGCATCCATTGTTCAAAACAGGTCATCTGACCTTTGACCTATTTCTAGGCCTATACTACAGTAAAGCAGTGATTGGTTAGTGATCAGTTAAGCTATTAGTGTTTGCACATGTGAGGAGTGTGTGTGTGACCTGGTGAATAAGTGTAGCATTTTGATTGGTTGTGTTTGGAAAAGGAAAGCAAGTCACTTCCTGTTAGATTTTGTGTTTTAGGTTGAGAATTGTGTGTAGTATTTAAAAAAAAGTGTTTTATGCAATTGACAACTGAGTCAAAGGCTAAGAAATAGCTAATGGTTTTTCACATTTGGTGTGTAGTTTTGCACTTTGAGTGAGAGGTTTCAAAAATCGTGTGACATGAAAAGATTTTGTGTGTAAGCAGTTGGAAAAAACTGTAATACAGCCCACTGTTAACCTAAGTTCACTTGCATATTGATGTTTTCCTTCTCTTGTCTCTACATCAGCAATATATTTAATGGTCCCATTCTATCATTATTCAGCAGGCGGTGGACGAATAGCAATGTAAACATGTCAACAATAGAGCAGAAAGGTTTACCCATCTAGGGTGAAGCAACTGGATTTTATAGGGTGGGACCACACACTCAACATCAAAGTGGAGAGGATAGTGACATTCCTTTTGTCCTTGTCAGCCTGTTCAGATATAAAAACTATAAGGAATGCTGAGAATTAGAACATGTCTGCTGCATGTCAGGGGTCTATTGGGGGATTTGAGGTTGTTTTCAGTCTTGATGCACTGTAGTGTAGACTGAAATAAAATGGCCTGATCCATTGTGACTGGAGTGGTTAATTGATGATCCGCTCATAAATCTGAGACTCATGGCTTGCTCTACTTTCCTTCATTCACTTCCTCTCTCTCTCTCTCTCTCTCTCTCTCTCTCTCTCTCTCTCTCTCTCTCTCCTCTCAGTCCCTTTCAAAAAATGTTCCCTCTCCTTTTACCATGCCTATCCATTCCTCTTTTCCTTTACTCCCTCCCTCCCTCTCTCCAATTTATTTCCCTTAATCTCTCTCTCTCACTCTCTCTCTCTCTCCCTCTCTCTCTCCCTCTCTCTCTCTCTCTCTCCCTCTCTCTCTCTCTCTCTCTCTCTCTCTCTCTCTCTCTTTCTCTCTCTCTCTCTCTCGTTCATTATTTAGCTGTCTTCTATCCTCTATAAATATTCACAGTTGAAATCTGTCTAATTGCTCAGTTGAAATGTATCTAATAAAATGATTCACAGTTAGGCACTGGGAACTGTTGTTGTTGGCTGCCCACCAACACCGGACTCTCTGGATGCCAGAATGGAGGACTTTGCTGCAGATGTGCCGCCTAATTGCAGATCCCACCATGCGGAAACTATTCTCCACAACCATTTCAAAGTCGCTTCAATAGGTGTCACTGCAAGGTTAAGCCAACTTCAAAATGGAAGCCCTGTTTCCATTCCCACTGTGGAACTGATTGTGCTGCGGTGATTGCATATCCTCTGAAAAGGAGGGAGAGAGGAAGAGACAGGCAGAGAGAGGGAGCGGGAGAGGGAGAGAGGAAGAGACAGGCAGAGAGAGGGAGCGGGAGAGAGAGGAAGAGACAGGCAGAGAGAGGGAGCGGGAGAG